>NW_027490509.1:0-165550 GCF_050948175.1 Xylocopa sonorina | reverse complement strand
CATGATAAGATGTAACATTCATTGCGAAGTGTCATGTAAACCTCGTATTCACTTCAAAAGAGTGTAAATGCGACAGTTCCTTGCAAGGAAATAGCGTTTGCAGATGTCTACGTATCGTAGCAATAGAGTTCTAATGCTTCATAAAACGCGATATCGCATTTCACATCTATGTTTCATGATAAGATATAACATTCATTGCGCAGTGTCATGTAAACCTCGTATTTACTTCAAATGAATGTAAATGCGACACTTCCTTTCAAGGAAATAGCGTTTGCAGTTGTCTACGTATCGTAGCAATAGAGTTCTAATGCTTCTTGAAACGCGATATCGCATCTCTTTTCTGAGTTTCATGATAAGATATAACATTCATTGCGAAGTGTTATGTAAACCTCGTATTCACTTCAAAAGAGTGTAAATGCGACAATTCCTTGCAAGGAAATAGCGTTTGCAGATGTCTACGTATCGTAGCAATAGAGTTCTAATGCTTCATAAAAACCGATATCGCATTTCACATCTATGTTTCACGACAAGATATAACATTCATTGCGAAGTGTCATGTAAACCTCGTATTTACTTCAAATGAATGTAAATGCGACACTTCCTTTCAAGGAAATAGCGTTTGCAGATGTCTACGTATCGTAGCAATAGAGCTCTAATGCTTCTTGAAACGCGATATCGCATCTCTTTTCTGAGTTTCATGATAAGATATAATATTCATTGCGAAGTGTCATGTAAACCTCGTATTCCCTTCAAAAGTGTGTAAATGCGACACTTCCTTGCAAGGAAATAGCGTTTGCAGATGTCTACGTATCGTAGCAATAGAGTTCTAATTCTTCTTAAAACGCGATATCGCATTTCACTTCTATGTTTCATGATAAGATATAACAGTCATTGCGAAGTGTCATGTAAACCTCGTATTCACTTCAAAAGAGTGTAAATGCGACACTTCCTTGCAAGGAAATAGCGTTTGCAGATGTCTACGTATCGTAGCAATAGAGTTCTAAAGCTTCTTAAAATACGAAATCGCATCCCTTTTCTGAGTTTCATGATAAGATATAATATTCATTGCGAAGTGTCATGTAAACCTCGTATTCACATATAAGGAGTGTAAATGCGACACTTCCTTGCGAGGAAATAGCGTTTGCAGATGTCTACGTATCGTAGCAATAGAGTTTTTATGCTTCTCAAAACGCGATATCGCATTTCACTACTATGTTTCTTGATAAGATATAACATTCATTGCGAAGTGTCATGTAAACCTCGTATTGACTTCAAAAGGGTGTAAATGCGACACTTCCCTGCAAGGAAATAGCGTTTGCAGATGTTTACGTATCGTAGCAATAGAGTTCTAATGCTTCTTAAAACGCGATATCGCATTTCACTTCTATGTTTTATGATAAGATATAACATTCATTGCGAAGTGTTATGTAAACCTCGTATTCACTTCAAAAGAGTGTAAATGCGACACTTCCTAGCAAGGAAATAGCGTTTGCAGATATCTACGTATCGTAGCAATAGAGTCCTAATGCTTCTTAAAACGCGATATCGCATTTCACTTCTATGTTTCATGATAAGATATAACATTCATTGCGAAGTGTTATGTAAACCTCGTATTCACTTCAAAAGAGTGTAAATGCGACAATTCCTTGCAAGGAAATAGCGTTTGCAGATGTCTACGTATCGTAGCAATAGAGTCCTAATGCTTCTTAAAACGCGATATCGCATTTCACTTCTATGTTTCATGATAAGATATAACATTCATTGCGAAGTGTCATGTAAACCTCGTATTCACTTCAAAAGAGTGTAAGTGCGACAGTTCCTTGCAAGGAAATAGCGTTTGCAGGTGTCTACGTATCGTAGCGATAGAGTTCTAATGGTTCATAAAACGCGATATCGCATTTCACATCTATGTTTCATGATAAGATATAACATTCATTGCGAAGTGTCATGTAAACCTCGTATTTACTTCAAATGAATGTAAATGCGACACTTCCTTTCAAGGAAATAGCGTTTGCAGATGTCTACGTATCGTAGCAGTAGAGTTCTAATGCTTCTTGAAACGCGATATCGCATCTCTTTTCTGAGTTTCATGATAAGATATAATATTCATTGCGAAGTGTCATGTGTCACGTCCCGAGGTGCGGTTGCGCTCGCAACGGTGGCACAAAGTCGTAACCGTTCCCGAAAATAACGCGAATTGCGTCCGGACCGGGTTCGTTGGCGTTTCGGACTCGATAAAACGGTAACTAACACTAAACTTACCTTGCGAAGGCTTGATTCCGCTGTCTGATTTCTCTTTCCAGGTACCTGGAACGCCTTGGATCCGCAACCGGGATGGCGGCGGCGTACGGCTGGAACGGAGGTACGTCTACGGGAATAAGCGTCCAGGCGGGTTGACTCCGGCTGGCAGGTATCGGCGTTTGGCCCTGACGATTGGCGACTCGTACGGGTCGTGCGGCGAAGGAAACCTCCTTCACAGGAACCAGGACTCGAACGTAGGAAATTGAATATTCTGGTGCATCACCCACGTATTCCCGAGCGAGACGACGAATGAACTCTCTCCTCCCCGCGCGTCGTGTACGCTTTGTCGGAGGTGCAAGGCTCATCGAGAATACTTGAACTTCGGTTGAATACGGCACGGCTAAGCGTTGGTTCGCTCTAGCTTACCGGGATCGACCTGGGCGCAAGATATTCTGTACACGGTAGAAGTGAGGATGGAGCAACTAAGCGCTGGTTCGCTCTAGTCGTCGAGCCTCAAGACTATCGTAGATGAGATATAGAATTAGAATAATCGCGAGCGTACCCGTGGATTAGAATTAAGGAATTGTATTTGAACTCGAATAAAGATACTTTGAATCTGGTAAAAATAAACTATATTCTATGATTTCACTATACTAGATACACTTGACTAAATTCTAAGTTACTGACTAGCGATTACAATGAGAATTAGAAATAGTATAAGGTATCGAATGGACTCCGCTATGGGAGTATGGATAGAGACGAATGCATTAGAGCTAATTGCTCGTTGCGAATGAGCCTATTGCTCGGATCGGAGGTGCATCGTTCGGATGCTGGATTAGAACTCCTCGGTTCGGAGATGAGATGCGAACTGACTCTCGGATCTCGCGTCCGCGACCTCCTCGGGTCGCGCGGCGCGCGAGTCGCTGGGCCCTCGCGGTGGGGCGGACGGTCGGAGTAGGGCGGCCGCTCGGCCCTCGTGGTGGGGCGGCCGTTCGGAGTGGGGCGCGGCCCGCGTTAAGCGTGAGCCGCGAGCGTCGAGTGTGCGCGCGAGTGCAACGGAACATAACCGTGCATGAATAAAATATATACATATATTCACTTAAATCTAGGTGTGTGTTGGTGTGTATGTACATAGGTGAGTAGTGTGCTTATTCTAATCCCACATGTACGAGAAGTACGTATAGGGCTTCGTGATCGCTGGGGATTCGACCCAGTATGTGTCGGAGAGCTCCTCGCCCTCGTAATACGGGGTGAAGTCCTCCCCCTCGTGTGTGGAGATCGCGCGTGGGCGCGGCATGCTGCATCCCTCTTCCCTCTCGTACCTTTGTCTCCTTCTGTAGGGACGGCGAGTCGGCGGGTGGCCCGTGTGCAGGGGCTCCGGATACGGATGCTGGGGATGATGAGGTGGACGCCGGAGGGTGGCAGGCGGTACGCCTGACGTTACACCACCCCCCTTGGAAAAAGAATCTCGGCCATGCCGAGATCTCTTGTCTGTTGGGTAGATTTCGGGATGCTGGATCCTTCTCTTGGTCCTGTCGGCTGGATGCTGCGGAATCTGAGGTTTTTCGCCTGGTTGATCCTGGCGATAACGTTTGGAGATTGGACCGTGACTGCGGGCTTCCTTCGGATTGCAGGCACTTTCGTCGCTTTCACTTTCAGCGTTCGTTTGAATGTCACTGCTCTCACTGACTTCATTTTCAGTTTTTCGCACTTTTCTTTCACTAGCATCCACACTCTGCATACTATGCATTCGTTTACAAATTTTGATTTTGTTCGTATGAACAATTTTATGGCGCCCTTTTACATTCAGCTTAACATTACAATTGCCCAAAATTTCGAGGATACGGTACGGTCCAGAATACTGTGCCTGGAACTTATGTTTGTTCGGCTCTTTTAAAAGATAGACCCATTGGCCTACCTCGAAGTTTTGGACATTGAGATTTCGGTCATAATAATATTTAGAACGGCGTTTCGCATTGTCTAGATTGGCTTTAGCCAAATCCTGAGATTTCGAGATTTTCTCCTGAAGTTGTATAAGATAGTCGCTATAAGTTTCGTTATCAGAGCTGTCCTGAAAAGGAGTGGCTGACGGCGTCCTAGCTATCCTGCCGAACACTAGTTCGTGTGGGGTGTATAATGTACCCTCGTGCACACTGGTGTTGTATGAAAACATTGCATACGGTAACCAATTCACCCAATCGTTACTCGACTCTATGAAATGCTTCAGATATTCGGCCAGGACGTGGTGAGATCGTTCAACGGACCCGTTTGTTTGTGGATGGAACGCAGTGGACTTGTATTGCTTAATACGGAATTTGATTGCTATGGCTTTAATCAAGCTATTTATAAAGTTCGAACCTTGGTCCGTGAGTATGCCTTTCGGGCATCCGTACTTACAAATGAATTCTTTTATTAAAGCTTCGGCAATGTCTACTGCGGTGGTGGTTTTGAGAGGAACTGCGACTGAGTATTTAGTGAGGAGATCTTGGATCGTGAGGATACTTGTATAACCGTCGGAAGTTTCGGGAAGAGGACCCATTACGTCCATTGAAATCTTATCGAATGCCCTGCCAGGGGTGTCGGTTAAAGTGAGAGGCTGTCTGGTCTTCACCCGGACCAGTTTCTCTGTCTGACAACTTTTACATTTGCCAATATATTCTTGTATTTGTGTTTTCATGTTTGGCCAAAAGTATTGTTGTCTGATGCGAGAATAAGTTTTATTAACCCCTTTGTGACCTCCCACAGGGGAGTCGTGGTTTTCTCTTATTATTTTCAGTCGCTCTTCGACCGAAGGGGTTTTAATGAGGCCCTGGCAGACCGTAATCTGGACAGTTGTTTCATAAAACAGGTCCTGAAGGATTTTCTGGATTCGGGACCAGGATACGGAGTCTAGATAGGTTTGTGCGATACTAAATGTTTGTAATTGTAATTCGTTTACAACGTCGCACAAGGATCTGAATGTTTCTATTACGGTCTGGAAATTGATTGATCTGGTGGAATGTTCGATGATTGGAAGCTGGATTTGGAATTCGTTTCCGATTTGTATGACTTTGGCTTTGGTAAGAACGTGATTTTTGTTTGGAAGGAATTTTTCAGCGTTCGCTAGATCTTTGGCGCCCGTGTCATAGGGGTGCCCAGATTGCGTGACGAAGACAACTACATTGTCTCGTCGCGTTGATAATGCGTCACGGCTGGAATTAAATAGAGGTTCGCGTCGGAAAAATTCATTTGGAGCAGGAGTATAGAGGTCGGTGCTGTCGCTGGCGACTTGCGGAGGTGGTGCTGTGTTGGTACGGAAAGACGTGCCTGGAGTCGGTAATTCAGGTTCTGATGTTACCGGAGTAGGAGGAGGCGCTAGTGTGGTATACTTTTTACGGGTTTCCGGAGGCACATCGAAGATGTCGTCCTCCGAGTTTTCTGAATACGAGAGCGGAAAAATTTGAGCGGGATTCCGCGACAATGCGTCCGCATTAAGGTTCGTTTTTCCACTTTTATAGACCATCTCGTAGTCAAATTCCGCTAACTTAAGCCTCCACCGTACGAGTCTACTTGACGGGTCCTTGACCGAATTCATCCACACTAACGGTCGATGGTCGGTAACGAGTTTGAATTGATTACCGTATATGTATGGACGAAAGTAATGGACGGCGTAGACAATCGCCAGACACTCCTTCTCGATCGTGGAGTAGTTTTTCTCCGCAGCGTTTAACAGTCGCGACGTGTACGCGATTGGCAAGTCGCGGCCTATTGGTCCTTGACTCAAGATAGCACCAATAGCTTCGGCGGACGCGTCGGTCGTTATCACGAATGGTTGTTTGAAGTTGGGGTACTGCAAGATAGGCGCTTCGCATAGGCAATCTCGGAGTTTGACGAATGAATTCTCTTGCTCGTTACGCCATACAAAGGGCGCGTCTTTTTTTAACAAATTTGTAAGTGGCTTAGCAATATTAGAAAAATTTGCGATGAACCGCCTGTAGTATCCCGCGAGCCCGAGGAATTGTTTGATCTGTTTCGCGTTGCGCGGGCGCGGAAAATTTTTGACGGCGCTAATTTTCGCAGGGTCAGGTTTTACACCGTGCTCACTGATAATATGACCCAAATAGCTTACTTCTCTCCTCAAGAATTCGCACTTATCCGGCTGCAATACTAAATTAGCTTCTTTGAGCTGTTGAGTTAATTTATCGAATTTAAGTCGATGTTCTTGAAGAGAGCTAGCGTAGATAACAATGTCGTCCAAATAGACGAAAATTTCGTTCCCCTGGAGACCGGACAGGACATTGTCCATAAGTCGTTGGAACGTCGCTGGCGCATTTTTTAATCCGAATGGCATTCTTTTAAATTCATAATGCCCGTGAGGCGTCGAAAAAGCGGTTTTGGGAGCATCGGCGGGCTCCATTGGGATCTGGTGAAATCCGCTCGCGAGATCGAATGTACTAAAATACTTCGCGCTCCCGAGCTGATCAAGTATCTCGGTAATGCAAGGGAGGGGATAGGCATCGGCGACAGATTTCTCATTGAGTGCGCGGTAGTCGATGACGACGCGCCATTGCTTGTTGCCCAAGGAGTCCGGTTTCTTTGGGACAACCCACAATGGCGAATTATATGGTGATTTTGACGGAGAGATGACACCATTTTGTAAAAATTTGTCGACTTGTCGTCGAATCTCCTCCTTATGAGCTGGTGGGAAACGGTATTGTTTCACATTGACGGGGCGGTCGTCGACGGTTGGAATCTTGTGCGTGGTTGCTGACGTATGCCCTAATTTATCCCCCTCAATGTGAAAAAGCTCCTGCGTGCTTTGAACGAGACGGACGACGTGCTCTCTTTCCTCTGCGTTGAGGTGGTCGAGACGGAGGAGACTAAGAATTCGGTCTAGGCGAGATTTCGAAGGATTGGCGGATTTCGATGTTTGTTTCAACGGCGCCTGTTGTATATTATTTTTAACCGCCTGAGCATAGGAGATCTGTTGAACATTTGCGATTTTGCAACGCGAAGGAGGAGTTTCGAGTGTCGAATATGGTGTCTGACTCGAGAAAGAAATAGAAGTTTTCCCTTTTTGGGATGAGCCGATCGGTACGGCGGATACGTTGGATTTAGAAAAAATCGGATAGAGCGATGGACTTTCCTCCTTATGGAGGGGAGTCATGATTTGCGCGGGCTCAAGTACGATTTCTGGTAACGCGATTTCGACGGCGCGGTCGGATGAATTAATTATTCGAGTTACCGCTTTGCCCCGAATTACTCTGACGAGAGCGTTTCCGAAAAATATACCCGGCGCAAGATCGATACGAGGAATTATACCTTCCGCGAGGTTCGAATTAACTACGCGGACCTTGATACCGATATTTGATCTCGGTGGAATGGAGATACGGTCTCCTGACTTCGGAGAAGCTGCTTTGTCTTGCGTTCGAAGCTTCGATTTCGTTGCTGCATCGCGTTTCAGCGGAGGCGATGATTTACGCGGCGGGCGCGGCGGCGGAGGGGGAATAGATTCCGTGCGCGGCGCTTGTTTACGTTTCGGCGATAGGAGAGGCTTTATTTTCGAGTCCGGTGACGGTTCCTCGAGTGCTTCGATATCGTCTTCGAAAGGAATTCTCTTACCATTCCATTTGATTATTTTATTTGGAAAAGAGATTTCTGCGTCCATACAGAACCCGGAGCCGAGGATCCCGCTTGGTTTAAGGGGAAAATCATCCTCGACCACATTAAAAGGAACGACGCGACCGAAAATGACAAGATTCACCGTCCCTAAGGTTGCGGTTTTGCCATCGGTTACCCCTGTTATTATGACGATCTCGGACTTATCGATTCGCGCGGATGCTTTTAGAGCCGAACGTTTTATAATATTTATTTCCGCCCCAGTGTCCACCATGAAGCGAGTTGGTGAAATTAGAAGATCGGATTTTAAAATTACGTTTGGCGTGCTAGTTTTTCCGGTTATGTTTATCGCGGCGTTTCGTCGATTTCCGCGTTGGAGTTGTTCGCGGCGAGAGGACGGACTTGGTGCGCGGCCTCGCCACCTGTCTCGCGGCGGGTGCGGAGGCCATTGTCGTTTCCCGAATTTTTATTTACCGCGTTGTTGTACTGCCTTTTGCGGCACTCGCCTATTTCGTGCCCCGGGGTCTTGCAATAGCGACAAAATTTGGGCGCGTCCCTGGCTACGATTTGTCTTGGTTGTTCGTACGCGGGGCCTCGAGTAGGAGGCGGTACGTCCCTGGATCGCAAGTATTCCTGCGGTCGGTACGGCGATGGCGGTCTGAGCCGACACTCGGTCGCGTAATGTCCGATATTATTGCATTTTCGGCAAATAATTTCGGCTGGTTTTTCGCGCGATTCTGGTCGCGCGACACGCGATCTACCTAGCCGGTTGCAATCACGTTCGTGCATTTGATAGAGCTCCCGCGCTCGAGCGAACGTTTCTCGCAATGTACCGAATGAACTTATAGTCATTTGCATTCGAATTTCCGGAATGAGACCGTCTTTAAAACATTGTAGGGTGAGCGCGTCTACGTCATCGAGCGATTCCGGTGTGTCTTGTCGAGCAAGCCTCTCGCAATCAATTATAGCGGTTCTAAGATCTTTTACTCGACCGATGTAATCTAGAATGTGCTCGTTCGCGCGCATAAATATATTAGCAAGTTCACCCCGATAATGATGAGCTGATTTTACGGAGCAAAAAGTGCTGCGAAGAACGTCCGTTAATTCGAGTATTGTGTAACACGGCTCGTCTTCTAGCGCGGCGTAGGCACGACCCTTGAGTTTTCCCTTAAGCAGGCGTGTGAAAGTTCGCTCGCACCCATTAGGGATAAGCTCATAAGCGCGTTTACACGCTCGGGTAAACTGAAGAATTGGAATGTTCTGACCATCGAATGTCGGCACGGCTTCGAGGGCCTGCTTAAGCGATAGCTCGTCGTGTTGCGAACTATTTGTATTAAAATCGGAGCTCGAATTATGTCCGGAAAGCGGATTTCCCCGAGGAATATCCAGAGAAACGGTATCGTCGCGCGTTAAATCAGGCGTTCTGCGGATAGATTCTATTTCACGACGTAGAATTTCTATTTGCTGGAGCAACGCGGCATTACTAGGATCGGTCGTTTTCGTATTTTTCGCGGAAGTATTTTGTTGCGCGGTACTAGGAAGAGGCTCGGAGATAGCGTCTTGGAAGTCGAGCGTTCTGCTAGTGCGTTTTTCGCGTTCGGAATCGGCCATCGCGGCGGCTCGCTGTGTCTGCTGGCGCGTTTTTGTCGGAGTCCGGGTTGCCATATCTAGTTTCGCGGTTCCTTTCGGCGGAATTTCCGGAGGAAACGCGTGGCTATCCCACCGCTGTCACCAAAAATAACTTTCGTGTCACGTCCCGAGGTGCGGTTGCGCTCGCAACGGTGGCACAAAGTCGTAACCGTTCCCGAAAATAACGCGAATTGCGTCCGGACCGGGTTCGTTGGCGTTTCGGACTCGATAAAACGGTAACTAACACTAAACTTACCTTGCGAAGGCTTGATTCCGCTGTCTGATTTCTCTTTCCAGGTACCTGGAACGCCTTGGATCCGCAACCGGGATGGCGGCGGCGTACGGCTGGAACGGAGGTACGTCTACGGGAATAAGCGTCCAGGCGGGTTGACTCCGGCTGGCAGGTATCGGCGTTTGGCCCTGACGATTGGCGACTCGTACGGGTCGTGCGGCGAAGGAAACCTCCTTCACAGGAACCAGGACTCGAACGTAGGAAATTGAATATTCTGGTGCATCACCCACGTATTCCCGAGCGAGACGACGAATGAACTCTCTCCTCCCCGCGCGTCGTGTACGCTTTGTCGGAGGTGCAAGGCTCATCGAGAATACTTGAACTTCGGTTGAATACGGCACGGCTAAGCGTTGGTTCGCTCTAGCTTACCGGGATCGACCTGGGCGCAAGATATTCTGTACACGGTAGAAGTGAGGATGGAGCAACTAAGCGCTGGTTCGCTCTAGTCGTCGAGCCTCAAGACTATCGTAGATGAGATATAGAATTAGAATAATCGCGAGCGTACCCGTGGATTAGAATTAAGGAATTGTATTTGAACTCGAATAAAGATACTTTGAATCTGGTAAAAATAAACTATATTCTATGATTTCACTATACTAGATACACTTGACTAAATTCTAAGTTACTGACTAGCGATTACAATGAGAATTAGAAATAGTATAAGGTATCGAATGGACTCCGCTATGGGAGTATGGATAGAGACGAATGCATTAGAGCTAATTGCTCGTTGCGAATGAGCCTATTGCTCGGATCGGAGGTGCATCGTTCGGATGCTGGATTAGAACTCCTCGGTTCGGAGATGAGATGCGAACTGACTCTCGGATCTCGCGTCCGCGACCTCCTCGGGTCGCGCGGCGCGCGAGTCGCTGGGCCCTCGCGGTGGGGCGGACGGTCGGAGTAGGGCGGCCGCTCGGCCCTCGTGGTGGGGCGGCCGTTCGGAGTGGGGCGCGGCCCGCGTTAAGCGTGAGCCGCGAGCGTCGAGTGTGCGCGCGAGTGCAACGGAACATAACCGTGCATGAATAAAATATATACATATATTCACTTAAATCTAGGTGTGTGTTGGTGTGTATGTACATAGGTGAGTAGTGTGCTTATTCTAATCCCACATGTACGAGAAGTACGTATAGGGCTTCGTGATCGCTGGGGATTCGACCCAGTATGTGTCGGAGAGCTCCTCGCCCTCGTAATACGGGGTGAAGTCCTCCCCCTCGTGTGTGGAGATCGCGCGTGGGCGCGGCATGCTGCATCCCTCTTCCCTCTCGTACCTTTGTCTCCTTCTGTAGGGACGGCGAGTCGGCGGGTGGCCCGTGTGCAGGGGCTCCGGATACGGATGCTGGGGATGATGAGGTGGACGCCGGAGGGTGGCAGGCGGTACGCCTGACGTTACACATGTAAACCTCGTATTCACTTCAAAAGAGTGAAAATGCGACACTTCCTTGCAAGGAAATAGCGTTTGCAGATGTCTACGTATCGTAGCAATAGAGTTCTAATGCTTCTTAAAACGCGATATCGCATTTCACTTCTATGTTTTATGATAAGATATAACATTCATTGCGAAGTGTTATATAAACCTCATATTCACTTCAAAAGAGTGTAAATGCGACACTTCCTTGCAAGGAAATAGCGTTTGCAGATATCTACGTATCGTCGCAATAGAGTCCTAATGCTTCTTAAAACGCGATATCGCATTTCACTTCTATGTTTCATGATAAGATATAACATTCATTGCGAAGTGTCATGTAAACCTCGTATTCACTTCAAAAGAGTGTAAATGCGACAGTTCCTTGCAAGGAAATAGCGTTTGCAGATGTCTACGTATCGTAGCATTAGAGTTCTAATGCTTCATAAAAACCGATATCGCATTTCACATCTATGTTTCACGATAAGATATAACATTCATTGCGAAGTGTCATGTAAACCTCGTATTTACTTCAAATGAGTGTAAATGCGACACTTCCTTTCAAGGAAATAGCGGTTGCAGATGTCTACGTATCGTAGCAATAGAGTCCTAATGCTTCTTAAAACGCGATATCGCATCTCTTTTCTGAGTTTCATGATAAGATATAACATTCATTGCGAAGTGTCATGTAAACCTCGTATTTACTTCGAATGAATGTAAATGCGACACTTCCTTTCAAGGAAATAGCGCTTACAGATGTCTACGTATCGTAGCAATAGAGTTCCAATCCTTCTTGAAACGCGATATCGCATCCCTTTTCTGAGTTTCATGATAAGATGTAACATTCATTGCGAAGTGTCATGTAAACCTCGTATTCACTTCAAAAGAGTGTAAATGCGACAGTTCCTTGCAAGGAAATAGCGTTTGCAGGTGTCTACGTATCGTAGCAATAGAGTTCTAATGGTTCATAAAACGCGATGTCGCATTTCACATCTATGTTTCATGATAAGATATAACATTCATTGCGAAGTGTCATGTAAACCTCGTATTAACTTCAAAAGAGTGTAAATGCGACACTTCCTTGCAGGGAAATATTGTTTGCAGATGTCTACGTATCGTAGCAATTGAGTGCTAATGCTTCTTGAAACGCGATATCGCATCTCTTTTCTGAGTTTTATGATAAGATATAATATTCATTGCGAAGTGTCATGTAAACCTCGTATTCACATCAAAGGAGTGTAAATGCGACACTTCCTTGCAAGGAAATAGCGTTTGCAGATGTCTACGTATCGTAGCAATAGAGTTCTTATGCTTCTCAAAACGCGATATCGCATTTCACTACTATGTTTCTTGATAAGATATAACATTCATTGCGAAGTGTCATGTAAACCTCGTATTCACTTCAAAAGGGTGTAAATGCGACACTTCCCTGCAAGGAAATAGCGTTTGCAGATGTTTACGTATCGTAGCAATAGAGTTCTAATGCTTCTTAAAACGCGATATCGCATTTCACTTCTATGTTTTATGATAAGATATAACATTCATTGCGAAGTGTTATGTAAACCTCGTATTCACTTCAAAAGAGTGTAAATGCGACACTTCCTTGCAAGCAAATAGCGTTTGCAGATGTCTACGTATCGTAGCAATAGAGTTCTAATGCTTCTTAAAACGCGATATCGCATTTCACTTCTATGTTTCATGATAAGATATAACATTCATTGCGAAGTGTCATGTAAACCTCGAATTCACTTCAAAAGAGTGTAAATGCGACAGTTCCTTTCAAGGAAATAGCGTTTGCAGATGTCTACGTATCGTAGCAATAGAGTTCTAATGCTTCTTGAAACGCGATATCGCATCTCATTTCTATGTTTCATGATAAGATACAACATTCATTGCGAAGTGTTATGTAAACCTCGTATTAACTTCAAAAGAGTGTAAATGCGACACTTCCTCGCAGGGAAATATTGTTTGCAGATGTCTACGTATCGTAGCAATAGAGTTCTAATGCTTCTTAAAACGCGATATCGCATCTCATTTCTATGTTTCATGATAAGATATAATATTCATTGCGAAGTGTCATGTAAACCTCGTATTCACTTCAAAAGGGTGTAAATGCGACACTTCCCTGCAAGGAAATAGCGTTTGCAGATGTTTACGTATCGTAGCAATAGAGTTCTAATGCTTCTTAAAACGCGATATCGCATTTCACTTCTATGTTTTATGATAAGATATAACATTCATTGCGAAGTGTTATGTAAACCTCGTATTCACTTCAAAAGAGTGTAAATGCGACACTTCCTTGCAAGCAAATAGCGTTTGCAGATGTCTACGTATCGTAGCAATAGAGTTCTAATGCTTCTTAAAACGCGATATCGCATTTCACTTCTATGTTTCATGATAAGATATAACATTCATTGCGAAGTGTCATGTAAACCTCGTATTTACTTCAAATGAATGTAAATGCGACACTTCCTTTCAAGGAAATAGCGTTTGCAGATGTCTACGTGTCGTAGCAGTAGAGTTCTAATGCTTCTTGAAACGCGATATCGCATCTCTTTTCTGAGTTTCATGATAAGATATAACATTCATTGCGAAGTGTCATGTAAACCTCGTAGTCACTTCAAAAGAGTGTAAATGCGACAGTTCCTTGCAAGGAAATAGCGTTTGCAGTTGTCTACGTATCGTAGCAATAGAGTTCTAATGCTTCTTGAAACGCGATATCGCATCTCTTTTCTGAGTTTCATGATAAGAAATAACATTCATTGCGAAGTGTCATGTAAACCTCGTATTTACTTCAAATGAATGTAAATGCGGCACTTCCTTTCAAGGAAATAGCGTTTGCAGATGTCTACGTATCGTAGCAATTGAGTGCTAATGCTTCTTGAAACGCGATATCGCATCTCTTTTCTGAGTTTCATGATAAGATATAATATTCATTGCGAAGTGTCACGTAATCCTCGTATTCCCTTCAAAAGAGTGTAAATGCGACACTTCCTTGCAAGGATATAGCGTTTGCAGATGTCTACGTATCGTAGCAATAGAGTTCCAATGCTTCATTAAGCGCGATATCGCATTTCACATCTATGTTTCATGATAAGATATAACATTCATTGCGAAGTGTCATGTAAACCTCGTATTTACTTCAAATGAATGTAAATGCGACACTTCCTTTCAAGGAAATAGCGTTTGCAGATGTCTACGTATCGTAGCAATAGAGTTCTAATGCTTCTTAAAACGCGATATCGCATCTCATTTCTGAGTTTCATGATAAGATATGTTATTCATTGCTAAGTGTCATGTAAACCTCGTATTCACTTCAAAAGAGTGTAAATGCGACAGTTCCTTGCAAGGAAATAGCGTTTGCAGATGTCTACGTATCGTAGCAATAGAGTTCGTATGCTTCTCAAAACGCGATATCGCATTTCACTTCTATGTTTCATGATAAGATATAACATTCATTGCGAAGTGTCATGTAAACCTCGTATTCACTTCAAAAGAGTGTAAATGCGGCAGTTCCTTGCAAGGAAATAGCGTTTGCAGATGTCTACGTATGGAAGCAATAGAGTTCCAATGCTTCATCAAGCGCGATATCGCATTTCACATCTATGTTTCATGATAAGATATAACATTCATTGCGAAGTGTCATGTAAACCTCGTATTTACTTCAAATGAATGTAAATGCGACACTTCCTTTCAAGGAAATAGCGTTTGCAGATGTCTACGTATCGTAGCAATAGAGTTCTAATGCTTCTTAGAACGCGATATCGCATCTCATTTCTGAGTTTCATGATAAGATATGTTATTCATTGCTAAGTGTCATGTAAACCTCGTATTCACTTCAAAAGAGTGTAAATGCGACACTTTCTTGCAAGGAAATAGCGTTTGCAGATGTCTACGTATCGTAGCAATAGAGTTCTAATGCTTCTTGAAACGCGATATCGCATCTCTTTTCTGAGTTTCATGATAAGATGTAATATTCATTGCGAAGTGTCATGTAAACCTCGTATTCACTTCAAAAGAGTGTAAATGCGACAGTTCCTTGCAAGGAAATAGCGTTTGCAGATGTCTACGTATCGTAGCAATAGAGTTCTAATGCTTCATAAAACGCGATATCGAATTTCACATCTATGTTTCATGATAAGATATAACATTCATTGCGAAGTGTCATGTAAACCTCGTATTTACTTCAAGTGAATGTAAATGCGACACTTCCCTGCAAGGAAATAGCGTTTGCAGATGTCTACGTATCGTAGCAATAAGGTTGTAATGCTTCTTGAAACGCGATATCGCATCTCTTTTCTGAGTTTCATGATAAGATATAATATTCATTGCGAAGTGTCACGTAAACCTCGTATTCCCTTCAAAAGAGTGTAAATGCGACACTTCCTTGCAAGGATATAGCGTTTGCAGATGTCTACGTATCGTAGCAATAGTGTTCTAACTCTTCTTAAAACGCGATATCGCATTTCACTTCTATGTTTCATGATAAGATATAACATTCATTGCGAAGTGTCATGTAAACCTCGTATTCACTTCAAAAGAGTGTAAATGCGACAGTTCCTTGCAAGGAAATAGCGTTTGCAGATGTCTACGTATCGAAGCAATAGAGTTCCAATGCTTCATTAAGCGCGATATCGCATTTCACATCTATGTTTCATGATAAGATATAACATTCATTGCGAAGTGTCATGTAAACCTCGTATTTACTTCAAATGAATGTAAATGCGACACTTCCTTTCAAGGAAATAGCGTTTGCAGATGTCTACGTATCGTAGCAATAGAGTTATAATGCTTCTTAAAACGCGATATCGCATCTCATTTCTGAGTTTCATGATAAGATATGTTATTCATTGCTAAGTGTCATGTAAACCTCGTATTCACTTCAAAAGAGTGTAAATGCGACAGTTCCTTGCAAGGAAATAGCGTTTGCAGATGTCTACGTATCGTAGCAATAGAGTTCTAATTCTTCTTAAAACGCGATATCGCATTTCACTTCTATGTCTCATGATAAGATATAACATTCATTGCGAAGTGTCATGTAAACCTCGTATTCACTTCAAAGGAGTGTAAATGCGACAGTTCGTTGCAAAGAAATAGCGTTTGCAGATGTCTACGTATCGTAGCAATAGAGTTCTAATGCTTCATAAAACGCGATATCGTATTTCACATCTATGTTTCATGATAAGATATAACATTCATTGCGAAGTGTCATGTAAGCCTCGTATTTACTTCAAATGAATGTAAATGCGACACTTCCTTTCAAGGAAATAGCGTTTACAGATGTCTACGTATCGTAGCAATAGAGTTCTAATGCTTCTTAAAACGCGATATCGCATCTCATTTCTATGTTTCATAAGAAGATATAATATTCATTGCGAAGTGTCATGTAAACCTCGTATTCACTTCAAAAGGGTGTAAATGCGAAGTGTCTACGTATCGAAGCAATAGAGTTCCAATGCTTCATTAAGCGCGATATCGCATTTCACATCTATGTTTCATGATAAGATATAACATTCATTGCGAAGTGTCATGTAAACCTAGTACTCACTTCAAAAGAGTGTAAATGCGACAGTTCCTTGCAAGGAAATAGCGTTTTCAGGTGTCTACGTATCGTAGCAATAGAGTTCTAATGGATCATAAAACGCGATATCGCATTTCACATCTATGTTTCGTGATAAGATATAACATTCGTTGCGAAGTGTCATGTAAACCTCGTATTCCCTTCAAAAGAGTGTAAATGCGACACTTCCTTGCAAGGAAATAGCGTTTGCAGATGTCTACG
Organism: Xylocopa sonorina; assembly: GCF_050948175.1. Lineage (NCBI taxonomy): Eukaryota > Metazoa > Arthropoda > Insecta > Hymenoptera > Apidae > Xylocopa > Xylocopa sonorina. The sequence goes on along the minus strand of NW_027490509.1, from coordinate 148,609 downwards.
TATCGTAGCAATAGAGTTCTTATGCTTCTCAAAAAGCGATATCGCATTTCACTTCTATGTTTCATGATAAGATATAACATTCATTGCGAAGTGTCATGTAAACCTCGTATTCACTTCAAAAGAGTGTAAATGCGACAGTTCCTTGCAAGGAAATAGCGTTTGCAGATGTCTACGTATCGAAGCAATAGAGTTCCAATGCTTCATAAAGCGCGATATCGCATTTCACATCTATGTTTCATGATAAGATATAACATTCATTGCGAAGTGTCATGTAAACCTCGTATTTACTTCAAATGAATGTAAATGCGACACTTCCTTTCAAGGAAATAGCGTTTGCAGATGTCTACGTATCGTAGCAATAGAGTTCTAATGCTTCTTAAAACGCGATATCGCATCTCATTTCTGAGTTTCATGATAAGATATGTTATTCATTGCTAAGTGTCATGTAAACCTCGTATTCACTTCAAAAGAGTGTAAATGCGACAGTTCCTTGCAAGGAAAAAGCGTTTGCAGATGTCTACGTATCGTAGCAATATAGTTCTTATGCTTCTCAAAACGCGATATCGCATTTCACTTCTATGTTTCATGATAAGATATAACATTCATTGCGAAGTGTCATGTAAACCTCGTATTCACTTCAAAAGAGTGTAAATGCGGCAGTTCCTTGCAAGGAAATAGCGTTTGCAGATGTCTACGTATCGAAGCAATAGAGTTCTAATGCTTCTTAAAACGCGATATCGCATCTCATTTCTGAGTTTCATGATAAGATATGTTATTCATTGCTAAGTGTCATGTAAACCTCGTATTCACTTCAAAAGAGTGTAAATGCGACAGTTCCTTGCAAGGAAATAGCGTTTGCAGATGTCTACGTATCGTAGCAATAGAGTTCTAATTCTTCTCAAAACGCGATATCGCATTTCACTTTTATGTTTCATGATAAGATATAACATTCATTGCGAAGTGTCATGTAAACCTCGTATTCACTTCAAAAGAGTGTAAATGCGACACTTTCTTGCAAGGAAATAGCGTTTGCAGATGTCTTCGTATCGTAGCAATAGAGTCCTAATGCTTCTTAAAACGCGATATCGCATTTCACTTCTATGTTTCATGATAAGATATAACATTCATTGCGAAGTGTCATGTAAACCTCGTATTCACTTCAAAAGAGTGTAAATGCGACAGTTCCTTGCAAGGAAATAGCGTTTGCAGATGTCTACGTATCGTAGCAGTAGAGTTCTAATGGTTCATAAAACGCGATATCGCATTTCACATCTATGTTTCACGATAAGATATAACATTCATTGCGAAGTGTCATGTAAACCTCGTATTTACTTCAAATGAATGTAAATGCGACACTTCCTTTCAAGGAAATAGCGTTTGCAGATGTCTACGTATCGTAGCAATAGAGTTCTAATGCTTCTTGAAACGCGATATCGCATCTCTTTTCTGAGTTTCATGATAAGATATAATATTCATTGCGAAGTGTCATGTAAACCTCGTATTCACTTCAAAGGAGTGTAAATGCGACAGTTCCATGCAAGGAAATAGCGTTTGCAGATATCTACGTATCGTAGCAATAGAGTTCTAATGCTTCATAAAACACGATATCGAATTTCACATCTATGTTTCATGATAAGATATAACATTCATTGCGAAGTGTCATGTAAACCTCGTATTTACTTCAAGTGAATGTAAATGCGACACTTCCCTGCAAGGAAATAGCGTTTGCAGATGTCTACGTATCGTAGCAATAAGGTTGTAATGCTTCTTGAAACGCGATATCGCATCTCTTTCCTGAGTTTCATGATAAGATATAACATTCATTGCGAAGTGTCATGTAAACCTCGTATTTACTTCAAATGAATGTAAATGCGACACTTCCTTTCAAGGAAATAGCGTTTGCAGATGTCTACGTATCGTAGCTATAGAGTTCTAATGCTTCTTGAAACGCGATATCGCATTTCACTTCTATGTTTCATGATAAGATATAACATTCATTGCGAAGTGTCATGTAAGTCTCGTATTTACTTCTAGTGAATGTAAATGCGACACTTCCCTGCAAGGAAATAGCGTTTGCAGATGTCTACGTATCGTAGCAATAAGGTTGTAATGCTTCTTGAAACGCGATATCGCATCTCTTTTCTGAGTTTCATGATAAGATATAATATTCATTGCGAAGTGTCACGTAATCCTCGTATTCCCTTCAAAAGAGTGTAAATGCGACACTTCCTTGCAAGGATATAGCGTTTGCAGATGTCTACGTATCGTAGCAATAGAGTTCCAATGCTTCATTAAGCGCGATATCGCATTTCACATCTATGTTTCATGATAAGATATAACATTCATTGCGAAGTGTCATGTAAACCTCGTATTTACTTCAAATGAATGTAAATGCGACACTTCCTTTCAAGGAAATAGCGTTTGCAGATGTCTACGTATCGTAGCAATAGAGTTCTAATGCTTCTTAAAACGCGATATCGCATCTCATTTCTGAGTTTCATGATAAGATATGTTATTCATTGCTAAGTGTCATGTAAACCTCGTATTCACTTCAAAAGAGTGTAAATGCGACAGTTCCTTGCAAGGAAATAGCGTTTGCAGATGTCTACGTATCGTAGCAATAGAGTTCGTATGCTTCTCAAAACGCGATATCGCATTTCACTTCTATGTTTCATGATAAGATATAACATTCATTGCGAAGTGTCATGTAAACCTCGTATTCACTTCAAAAGAGTGTAAATGCGGCAGTTCCTTGCAAGGAAATAGCGTTTGCAGATGTCTACGTATGGAAGCAATAGAGTTCCAATGGTTCATCAAGCGCGATATCGCATTTCACATCTATGTTTCATGATAAGATATAACATTCATTGCGAAGTGTCATGTAAACCTCGTATTTACTTCAAATGAATGTAAATGCGACACTTCCTTTCAAGGAAATAGCGTTTGCAGATGTCTACGTATCGTAGCAATAGAGTTCTAATGCTTCTTAGAACGCGATATCGCATCTCATTTCTGAGTTTCATGATAAGATATGTTATTCATTGCTAAGTGTCATGTAAACCTCGTATTCACTTCAAAAGAGTGTAAATGCGACACTTTCTTGCAAGGAAATAGCGTTTGCAGATGTCTACGTATCGTAGCAATAGAGTCCTAATGCTTCTTAAAACGCGATATCGCATTTCACTTCTATGTTTCATGATAAGATATAACATTCATTGCGAAGTGTCATGTAAACCTCCTATTCACTTCAAAAGAGTGTAAATGCGACAGTTCCTTGCAAGGAAATAGCGTTTGCAGATGTCTACGTATCGTAGCAATAGAGTTCTAATGCTCCATGAAACGCGATATCGCATTTCACATCTATGTTTCATGATAAGGTATAACATTCATTGCGAAGTGTCATGTAAACCTCGTATTTACTTCAAATGAATGTAAATGCGACACTTCCTTTCAAGGAAATAGCGTTTGCAGATGTCTACGTATCGTAGCAATAGAGTTCTAATGCTTCTTGAAACGCGATATCGCATTTCACTTCTATGTTTCATGATAAGATATAACATTCATTGCGAAGTGTCATGTAAACCTCGTATTCACTTCAAAAGAGTGTAAATGCGACAGTTCCTTGCAAGGAAATAGCGTTTGCAGATGTCTACGTATCGTAGCAATAGAGTTCTAATGCTTCATAAAACGCGATATCGAATTTCACATCTATGTTTCATGATAAGATATAACATTCATTGCGAAGTGTCATGTAAACCTCGTGTTTACTTCAAGTGCATGTAAATGCGACACTTCCCTGCAAGGAAATAGCGTTTGCAGATGTCTACGTATCGTAGCAATAAGGTTGTAATGCTTCTTGAAACGCGATATCGCATCTCTTTTCTGAGTTTCATGATAAGATATAATATTCATTGCGAAGTGTCACGTAAACCTCGTATTCCCTTCAAAAGAGTGTAAATGCGACACTTCCTTGCAAGGATATAGCGTTTGCAGATGTCTACGTATCGTAGCAATAGTGTTCTAACTCTTCTTAAAACGCGATATCGCATTTCACTTCTATGTTTCATGATAAGATATAACATTCATTGCGAAGTGTCATGTAAACCTCGTATTCACTTCAAAAGAGTGTAAATGCGACAGTTCCTTGCAAGGAAATAGCGTTTGCAGATGTCTACGTATCGAAGCAATAGAGTTCCAATGCTTCATTAAGCGCGATATCGCATTTCACATCTATGTTTCATGATAAGATATAACATTCATTGCGAAGTGTCATGTAAACCTCGTATTTACTTCAAATGAATGTAAATGCGACACTTCCTTTCATGGAAATAGCGTTTGCAGATGTCTACGTATCGTAGCAATAGAGTTCTAATGCTTCTTGAAACGCGATATCGCATTTCACTTCTATGTTTCATGATAAGATATAACATTCATTGCGAAGTGTCATGTAAACCCCGTATTCACTTCAAAAGAGTGTAAATGCGACAGTTCCTTGCAAGGAAATAGCGTTTGCAGATGTCTACGTATCGTAGCAATAGATTTCTAATGCTTCTTGAATCGCGATATCGCATTTCACATCTATGTTTCATGATAAGATATAACTTTCATTGCGAAGTGTCATGTAAACCTCGTATTTACTTCAAATGAATGTAAATGCGACACTTCCTTTCAAGGAAATAGCGTTTGCAGTTGTCTACGTATCGTAGCAATAGTGTTCTAATGCTTCTTGAAACGCGATATCGCATCTCTTTTCTGAGTTTCATGATAACATATAACATTCATTGCGAAGTGTTATGTAAACCTCGTATTCACTTCAAAAGAGTGTAAATGCGACAGTTCCTTGCAAGGAAATAGCGTTTGCAGATGTCTACGTATCGTAGCAGTAGAGTTCTAATGGTTCATAAAACGCGATATCGAATTTCACATCTATGTTTCATGATAAGATATAACATTCATTGCGAAGTGTCATGTAAACCTCGTATTTACTTCAAGTGAATGTAAATGCGACACTTCCCTGCAAGGAAATAGCGTTTGCAGATGTCTACGTATCGTAGCAATAGAGTTCTAATGCTTCTTGAAACGCGATATCGCATCTCTTTTCTGAGTTTCATGATAAGATGTAATATTCATTGCGAAGTGTCATGTAAACCTCGTATTCACTTCAAAAGAGTGTAAATGCGACAGTTCCTTGCAAGGAAATAGCGTTTGCAGATGTCTACGTATCGTAGCAATAGAGTTCTAATGCTTCATAAAACGCGATATCGAATTTCACATCTATGTTTCATGATAAGATATAACATTCATTGCGAAGTGTCATGTAAACCTCGTATTTACTTCAAGTGAATGTAAATGCGACACTTCCCTGCAAGGAAATAGCGTTTGCAGATGTCTACGTATCGTAGCAATAAGGTTGTAATGCTTCTTGAAACGCGATATCGCATCTCTTTTCTGAGTTTCATGATAAGATATAATATTCATTGCGAAGTGTCACGTAAACCTCGTATTCCCTTCAAAAGAGTGTAAATGCGACACTTCCTTGCAAGGATATAGCGTTTGCAGATGTCTACGTATCGTAGCAATAGTGTTCTAACTCTTCTTAAAACGCGATATCGCATTTCACTTCTATGTTTCATGATAAGATATAACATTCATTGCGAAGTGTCATGTAAACCTCGTATTCACTTCAAAAGAGTGTAAATGCGACAGTTCCTTGCAAGGAAATAGCGTTTGCAGATGTCTACGTATCGAAGCAATAGAGTTCCAATGCTTCATTAAGCGCGATATCGCATTTCACATCTATGTTTCATGATAAGATATAACATTCATTGCGAAGTGTCATGTAAACCTCGTATTTACTTCAAATGAATGTAAATGCGACACTTCCTTTCAAGGAAATAGCGTTTGCAGATGTCTACGTATCGTAGCAATAGAGTTATAATGCTTCTTAAAACGCGATATCGCATCTCATTTCTGAGTTTCATGATAAGATATGTTATTCATTGCTAAGTGTCATGTAAACCTCGTATTCACTTCAAAAGAGTGTAAATGCGACAGTTCCTTGCAAGGAAATAGCGTTTGCAGATGTCTACGTATCGTAGCAATAGAGTTCTAATTCTTCTTAAAACGCGATATCGCATTTCACTTCTATGTCTCATGATAAGATATAACATTCATTGCGAAGTGTCATGTAAACCTCGTATTCACTTCAAAGGAGTGTAAATGCGACAGTTCGTTGCAAAGAAATAGCGTTTGCAGATGTCTACGTATCGTAGCAATAGAGTTCTAATGCTTCATAAAACGCGATATCGTATTTCACATCTATGTTTCATGATAAGATATAACATTCATTGCGAAGTGTCATGTAAGCCTCGTATTTACTTCAAATGAATGTAAATGCGACACTTCCTTTCAAGGAAATAGCGTTTACAGATGTCTACGTATCGTAGCAATAGAGTTCTAATGCTTCTTAAAACGCGATATCGCATCTCATTTCTATGTTTCATAAGAAGATATAATATTCATTGCGAAGTGTCATGTAAACCTCGTATTCACTTCAAAAGGGTGTAAATGCGAAGTGTCTACGTATCGAAGCAATAGAGTTCCAATGCTTCATTAAGCGCGATATCGCATTTCACATCTATGTTTCATGATAAGATATAACATTCATTGCGAAGTGTCATGTAAACCTAGTACTCACTTCAAAAGAGTGTAAATGCGACAGTTCCTTGCAAGGAAATAGCGTTTGCAGGTGTCTACGTATCGTAGCAATAGAGTTCTAATGGATCATAAAACGCGATATCGCATTTCACATCTATGTTTCGTGATAAGATATAACATTCGTTGCGAAGTGTCATGTAAACCTCGTATTCCCTTCAAAAGAGTGTAAATGCGACACTTCCTTGCAAGGAAATAGCGTTTGCAGATGTCTACGTATCGTAGCAATAGAGTTCTTATGCTTCTCAAAAAGCGATATCGCATTTCACTTCTATGTTTCATGATAAGATATAACATTCATTGCGAAGTGTCATGTAAACCTCGTATTCACTTCAAAAGAGTGTAAATGCGACAGTTCCTTGCAAGGAAATAGCGTTTGCAGATGTCTACGTATCGAAGCAATAGAGTTCCAATGCTTCATAAAGCGCGATATCGCATTTCACATCTATGTTTCATGATAAGATATAACATTCATTGCGAAGTGTCATGTAAACCTCGTATTTACTTCAAATGAATGTAAATGCGACACTTCCTTTCAAGGAAATAGCGTTTGCAGATGTCTACGTATCGTAGCAATAGAGTTCTAATGCTTCTTAAAACGCGATATCGCATCTCATTTCTGAGTTTCATGATAAGATATGTTATTCATTGCTAAGTGTCATGTAAACCTCGTATTCACTTCAAAAGAGTGTAAATGCGACAGTTCCTTGCAAGGAAAAAGCGTTTGCAGATGTCTACGTATCGTAGCAATATAGTTCTTATGCTTCTCAAAACGCGATATCGCATTTCACTTCTATGTTTCATGATAAGATATAACATTCATTGCGAAGTGTCATGTAAACCTCGTATTCACTTCAAAAGAGTGTAAATGCGACAGTTCCTTGCAAGGAAATAGCGTTTGCAGATGTCTACGTATCGTAGCAGTAGAGTTCTAATGGTTCATAAAACGCGATATCGCATTTCACATCTATGTTTCACGATAAGATATAACATTCATTGCGAAGTGTCATGTAAACCTCGTATTTACTTCAAATGAATGTAAATGCGACACTTCCTTTCAAGGAAATAGCGTTTGCAGATGTCTACGTATCGTAGCAATAGAGTTCTAATGCTTCTTGAAACGCGATATCGCATCTCTTTTCTGAGTTTCATGATAAGATATAATATTCATTGCGAAGTGTCATGTAAACCTCGTATTCACTTCAAAGGAGTGTAAATGCGACAGTTCCATGCAAGGAAATAGCGTTTGCAGATATCTACGTATCGTAGCAATAGAGTTCTAATGCTTCATAAAACACGATATCGAATTTCACATCTATGTTTCATGATAAGATATAACATTCATTGCGAAGTGTCATGTAAACCTCGTATTTACTTCAAGTGAATGTAAATGCGACACTTCCCTGCAAGGAAATAGCGTTTGCAGATGTCTACGTATCGTAGCAATAAGGTTGTAATGCTTCTTGAAACGCGATATCGCATCTCTTTCCTGAGTTTCATGATAAGATATAACATTCATTGCGAAGTGTCATGTAAACCTCGTATTTACTTCAAATGAATGTAAATGCGACACTTCCTTTCAAGGAAATAGCGTTTGCAGATGTCTACGTATCGTAGCTATAGAGTTCTAATGCTTCTTGAAACGCGATATCGCATTTCACTTCTATGTTTCATGATAAGATATAACATTCATTGCGAAGTGTCATGTAAGTCTCGTATTTACTTCTAGTGAATGTAAATGCGACACTTCCCTGCAAGGAAATAGCGTTTGCAGATGTCTACGTATCGTAGCAATAAGGTTGTAATGCTTCTTGAAACGCGATATCGCATCTCTTTTCTGAGTTTCATGATAAGATATAATATTCATTGCGAAGTGTCACGTAATCCTCGTATTCCCTTCAAAAGAGTGTAAATGCGACACTTCCTTGCAAGGATATAGCGTTTGCAGATGTCTACGTATCGTAGCAATAGAGTTCCAATGCTTCATTAAGCGCGATATCGCATTTCACATCTATGTTTCATGATAAGATATAACATTCATTGCGAAGTGTCATGTAAACCTCGTATTTACTTCAAATGAATGTAAATGCGACACTTCCTTTCAAGGAAATAGCGTTTGCAGATGTCTACGTATCGTAGCAATAGAGTTCTAATGCTTCTTAAAACGCGATATCGCATCTCATTTCTGAGTTTCATGATAAGATATGTTATTCATTGCTAAGTGTCATGTAAACCTCGTATTCACTTCAAAAGAGTGTAAATGCGACAGTTCCTTGCAAGGAAATAGCGTTTGCAGATGTCTACGTATCGTAGCAATAGAGTTCGTATGCTTCTCAAAACGCGATATCGCATTTCACTTCTATGTTTCATGATAAGATATAACATTCATTGCGAAGTGTCATGTAAACCTCGTATTCACTTCAAAAGAGTGTAAATGCGGCAGTTCCTTGCAAGGAAATAGCGTTTGCAGATGTCTACGTATGGAAGCAATAGAGTTCCAATGCTTCATCAAGCGCGATATCGCATTTCACATCTATGTTTCATGATAAGATATAACATTCATTGCGAAGTGTCATGTAAACCTCGTATTTACTTCAAATGAATGTAAATGCGACACTTCCTTTCAAGGAAATAGCGTTTGCAGATGTCTACGTATCGTAGCAATAGAGTTCTAATGCTTCTTAGAACGCGATATCGCATCTCATTTCTGAGTTTCATGATAAGATATGTTATTCATTGCTAAGTGTCATGTAAACCTCGTATTCACTTCAAAAGAGTGTAAATGCGACACTTTCTTGCAAGGAAATAGCGTTTGCAGATGTCTACGTATCGTAGCAATAGAGTCCTAATGCTTCTTAAAACGCGATATCGCATTTCACTTCTATGTTTCATGATAAGATATAACATTCATTGCGAAGTGTCATGTAAACCCCGTATTCACTTCAAAAGAGTGTAAATGCGAGAGTTCCTTGCAAGGAAATAGCGTTTGCAGATGTCTACGTATCGTAGCAATAGAGTTCTAATGCTTCTTGAATCGCGATATCGCATTTCACATCTATGTTTCATGATAAGATATAACATTCATTGCGAAGTGTCATGTAAACCTCGTATTTACTTCAAATTAATGTAAATGCGACACTTCCTTTCAAGGAAATAGCGTTTGCAGTTGTCTACGTATCGTAGCAATAGTGTTCTAATGCTTCTTGAAACGCGATATCGCATCTCTTTTCTGAGTTTCATGATAACATATAACATTCATTGCGAAGTGTTATGTAAACCTCGTATTCACTTCAAAGGAGTGTAAATGCGACAGTTCCTTGCAAGGAAATAGCGTTTGCAGATGTCTACGTATCGTAGCAATAGTGTTCTAACTCTTCTTAAAACGCGATATCGCATTTCACTTCTATGTTTCATGATAAGATATAACATTCATTGCGAAGTGTCATGTAAACCTCGTATTCACTTCAAAAGAGTGTAAATGCGACAGTTCCTTGCAAGGAAATAGCGTTTGCAGATGTCTACGTATCGAAGCAATAGAGTTCCAATGCTTCATTAAGCGCGATATCGCATTTCACATCTATGTTTCATGATAAGATATAACATTCATTGCGAAGTGTCATGTAAACCTCGTATTTACTTCAAATGAATGTAAATGCGACACTTCCTTTCAAGGAAATAGCGTTTGCAGATGTCTACGTATCGTAGCAATAGAGTTATAATGCTTCTTAAAACGCGATATCGCATCTCTTTTCTGAGTTTCATGATAAGATATAATATTCATTGCGAAGTGTCACGTAAACCTCGTATTCCCTTCAAAAGAGTGTAAATGCGACACTTCCTTGCAAGGATATAGCGTTTGCAGATGTCTACGTATCGTAGCAATAGAGTTCTAATTCTTCTCAAAACGCGATATCGCATTTCACTTCTATGTTTCATGATAAGATATAACATTCATTGCGAAGTGTCATGTAAACCTCGTATTCACTTCAAAAGAGTGTAAATGCGACACTTTCTTGCAAGGAAATAGCGTTTGCAGATGTCTACGTATCGTAGCAATAGAGTTCTAATGGTTCATAAAACGCGATATCGCATCTCTTTTCTGAGTTTCATGATAAGATATAATATTCATTGCGAAGTGTCATGTAGACCTCGTATTCACTTCAAAAGAGTGTAAATGCGACAGTTCCATGCAAGGAAATAGCGTTTGCAGATGTCTACGTATCGTAGCAATAGAGTTCTAATGCTTCATAAAACGCGATATCGAATTTCACATCTATGTTTCATGATAAGATATAACATTCATTGCGAAGTGTCATGTAAACCTCGTATTTACTTCAAGTGAATGTAAATGCGACACTTCCCTGCAAGGAAATAGCGTTTGCAGATGTCTACGTATCGTAGCAATAAGGTTGTAATGCTTCTTGAAACGCGATATCGCATCTCTTTCCTGAGTTTCATGATAAGATATAATATTCGTTGCGAAGTGTCATGTAAACCTCGTATTCACTTCAAAAGAGTGTAAATGCGACAGTTCCTTGCAAGGAAATAGCGTTTGCAGATGTCTACGTATCGAAGCAATAGAGTTCTAATGCTTCATAAAACGCGATATCGAATTTCACATCTATGTTTCATGATAAGATATAACATTCATTGCGAAGTGTCATGTGCCACGTCCCGAGGTGCGGTTGCGCTCGCAACGGTGGCACAAAGTCGTAACCGTTCCCGAAAATAACGCGAATTGCGTCCGGACCGGGTTCGTTGGCGTTTCGGACTCGATAAAACGGTAATTAACACTAAACTTACCTTGCGAAGGCTTGATTCCGCTGTCTGATTTCTCTTTCTAGGTACCTGGAGCGCCTTGGATCCGCAACCGGGATGGCGGCGGCGTACGGCTGGAACGGAGGTACGGGTCGTGCGGCGAAGGAAACCTCCTTCACAGGTACCAGGACTCGAACGCAGGAAATTGAATATTCTGGTGCATCACCCACGTATTCCCGAGCGAGACGACGAATAAACTCTCTCCTCCCCGCGCGTCGTGTACGCTTTGTCGGAGGTGCAAGGCTCGTCGAGAATACTTGAACTTCGGTCGAGTACGGCGCGGCTAAGCGTTGGTTCGCTCTAGCTTACCGGGATCAACCTGGGCGCAAGATATTCTGTATACGGTAGAAGTGAGGATGGAGCAACTAAGCGCTGGTTCGCTCTAGTCGTCGAGCCTCAAGACTATCGCAGATGAGATATAGAAATAGAATAATCGCGAGCGTACCCGTGGAGTAGAATTAAGGAATTGTATTTGGACTCGAATAAAGATACTTTGAATCTGGTAAAAATAAACTATATTCTATGATTTCACTATACTAGATACACTTGACTAAATTCTAAGTTACTGACTAGCGATTACAATGAGAATTAGAAATAGTATAAGGTATCGAATGGACTCCGCTATGGGAGTATGGACAGAGACGAATGCATTAGAGCTAATTGCTCGTTGCGAATGAGCCTATTGCTCGGATCGGAGGTGCATCGTTCGGATGCTGGATTAGAACTCCTCGGTTCGGAGATGAGATGCGAACTGACTCTCGGATCTCGCGTCCGCGACCTCCTCGGGTCGCGTGGCGCGCGAGTCGCTGGGCCCTCGCGGTGGGGCGGACGGTCGGAGTAGGGCGGCCGCTCGGCCCTCGTGGTGGGGCGGCCGTTCGGAGTGGGGCGCGGCCCGCGTTAAGCGTGAGCCGCGAGCGTCGAGTGTGCGCGCGAGTGCACGGAACATAACCGTGCATGAATAAAATATATACATATATTTACTTAAATCTAGGTGTGTGTTGGTGTGTATGTACATATATGAGTAGTGTGCTTATTCTAATCCCACATGTACGAGAAGTACGTATAGGGCTTCGTGATCGCTGGGGATTCGACCCAGTATGTGTCGGAGAGCTCCTCGCCCTCGTAATACGGGGTGAAGTCCTCCCCCTCGTGTGTGGAGATCGCGCGTGGGCGCGGCATGCTGCATCCCTCTTCCCTCTCGTACCTTTGTCTCCTTCTGTAGGGACGGCGAGTCGGCGGGTGGCCCGTGTGCAGGGGCTCCGGATACGGATGCTGGGGATGATGAGGTGGACGCCGGAGGGTGGCAGGCGGTACGCCTGACGTTACACCACCCCCCTTGGAAAAAGAATCTCGGCCATGCCGAGATCTCTTGTCTGTTGGGTAGATTTCGGGATGCTGGATCCTTCTCTTGGTCCTGTCGGCTGGATGCTGCGGAATCTGAGGTTTTTCGCCTGGTTGATCCTGGCGATAACGTTTGGAGATTGGACCGTGACTGCGGGCTTCCTTCGGATTGCAGGCACTTTCGTCGCTTTCACTTTCAGCGTTCGTTTGAATGTCACTGCTCTCACTGACTTCATTTTCAGTTTTTCGCACTTTTCTTTCACTAGCATCCACACTCTGCATACTATGCATTCGTTTACAAATTTTGATTTTGTTCGTATGAACAATTTTATGGCGCCCTTTTACATTCAGCTTAACATTACAATTGCCCAAAATTTCGAGGATACGGTACGGTCCAGAATACTGTGCCTGGAACTTATGTTTGTTCGGCTCTTTTAAAAGATAGACCCATTGGCCTACCTCGAAGTTTTGGACATTGAGATTTCGGTCATAATAATATTTAGAACGGCGTTTCGCATTGTCTAGATTGGCTTTAGCCAAATCCTGAGATTTCGAGATTTTCTCCTGAAGTTGTATAAGATAGTCGCTATAAGTTTCGTTATCAGAGCTGTCCTGAAAAGGAGTGGCTGACGGCGTCCTAGCTATCCTGCCGAACACTAGTTCGTGTGGGGTGTATAATGTACCCTCGTGCACACTGGTGTTGTATGAAAACATTGCATACGGTAACCAATTCACCCAATCGTTACTCGACTCTATGTAATGCTTCAGATATTCGGCCAGGACGTGGTGAGATCGTTCAACGGACCCGTTTGTCTGTGGATGGAACGCAGTGGACTTGTATTGCTTAATACGGAATTTGATTGCTATGGCTTTAATCAAGCTGTTTATAAAGTTCGAACCTTGGTCCGTGAGTATGCCTTTCGGGCATCCGAATTTACAAATGAATTCTTTTATTAAAGCTTCGGCAATGTCTACTGCGGTGGTGGTTTTGAGAGGAACTGCGACTGAGTATTTAGTGAGGAGATCTTGGATCGTGAGGATACTTGTATAACCGTCGGAAGTTTCGGGAAGAGGACCCATTACGTCCATTGAAATCTTATCGAATGCCCTGCCAGGGGTGTCGGTTAAAGTGAGAGGCTGTCTGGTCTTTACCCGGACCAGTTTCTCTGTCTGACAACTTTTACATTTGCCAATATATTCTTGTATTTGTGTTTTCATGTTTGGCCAAAAGTATTGTTGTCTGATGCGAGAATAAGTTTTATTAACCCCTTTGTGACCTCCCACAGGGGAGTCGTGGTTTTCTCTTATTATTTTCAGTCGCTCTTCGACCGAAGGGGTTTTAATGAGGCCCTGGCAGACCGTAATCTGGACAGTTGTTTCATAAAACAGGTCCTGAAGGATTTTCTGGATTCGGGACCAGGATACGGAGTCTAGATAGGTTTGTGCGATACTAAATGTTTGTAATTGTAATTCGTTTACAACGTCGCACAAGGATCTGAATGTTTCTATTACGGTCTGGAAATTGATTGATCTGGTGGAATGTTCGATGATTGGAAGCTGGATTTGGAATTCGTTTCCGATTTGTATGACTTTGGCTTTGGTAAGAACGTGATTTTTGTTTGGAAGGAATTTTTCAGCGTTCGCTAGATCTTTGGCGCCCGTGTCATAGGGGTGCCCAGATTGCGTGACGAAGACAACTACATTGTCTCGTCGCGTTGATAATGCGTCACGGCTGAAATTAAATAGAGGTTCGCGTCGGAAAAATTCATTTGGAGCAGGAGTATAGAAGTCGGTGCTGTCGCTGGCGACTTGCGGAGGTGGTGCTGTGTTGGTACGGAAGGACGTGCCTGGAGTCGGTAATTCAGGTTCTGATGTTACCGGAGTAGGAGGAGGCGCTAGTGTGGTATACTTTTTACGGGTTTCCGGAGGCACATCGAAGATGTCGTCCTCCGAGTTTTCTGAGTACGAGAGCGGAAAAATTTGAGCGGGATTCCGCGACAATGCGTCCGCATTAAGGTTCGTTTTTCCACTTTTATAGACCATCTCGTAGTCAAATTCCGCTAACTTAAGCCTCCACCGTACGAGTCTACTTGACGGGTCCTTGACCGAATTCATCCACACTAACGGTCGATGGTCGGTAACGAGTTTGAATTGATTACCGTATATGTATGGACGAAAGTAATGGACGGCGTAGACAATCGCCAGACACTCCTTCTCGATCGTGGAGTAGTTTTTCTCCGCAGCGTTTAACAGTCGCGACGTGTACGCGATTGGCAAGTCGCGGCCTATTGGTCCTTGACTCAAGATAGCACCAATAGCTTCGGCGGACGCGTCGGTCGTTATCACGAATGGTTGTTTGAAGTTGGGGTACTGCAAGATAGGCGCTTCGCATAGGCAATCTCGGAGTTTGACGAATGAATTCTCTTGCTCGTTACGCCATACAAAGGGCGCGTCTTTTTTTAACAAATTTGTAAGTGGCTTAGCAATATTAGAAAAATTTGCGATGAACCGCCTGTAGTATCCCGCGAGCCCGAGGAATTGTTTGATCTGTTTCGCGTTGCGCGGGCGCGGAAAATTTTTGACGGCGCTAATTTTCGCAGGGTCAGGTTTTACACCGTGCTCACTGATAATATGACCCAAATAGCTTACTTCTCTCCTCAAGAATTCGCACTTATCCGGCTGCAATACTAAATTAGCTTCTTTGAGCCGTTGAGTTAATTTATCGAATTTAAGTCGATGTTCTTGAAGAGAGCTAGCGTAGATAACAATGTCGTCCAAATAGACGAAAATTTCGTTCCCCTGGAGACCGGACAGGACATTGTCCATAAGTCGTTGGAACGTCGCTGGCGCATTTTTTAATCCGAATGGCATTCTTTTAAATTCATAATGCCCGTGAGGCGTCGAAAAAGCGGTTTTGGGAGCATCGGCGGGCTCCATTGGGATCTGGTGAAATCCGCTCGCGAGATCGAATGTACTAAAATACTTCGCGCTCCCGAGCTGATCAAGTATCTCGGTAATGCAAGGGAGGGGATAGGCATCGGCGACAGATTTCTCATTGAGTGCGCGGTAGTCGATGACGACGCGCCATTGCTTGTTGCCCAAGGAGTCCGGTTTCTTTGGAACAACCCACAATGGCGAATTATATGGTGATTTTGACGGAGAGATGACACCATTTTGTAAAAATTTGTCGACTTGTCGTCGAATCTCCTCCTTATGAGCTGGTGGGAAACGGTATTGTTTCACATTGACGGGGCGGTCGTCGACGGTTGGAATCTTGTGCGTGGTTGCTGACGTATGCCCTAATTTATCCCCCTCAATGTGAAAAAGCTCCTGCGTGCTTTGAACGAGACGGACGACGTGCTCTCTTTCCTCTGCGTTGAGGTGGTCGAGACGGAGGAGACTAAGAATTCGATCTAAGCGAGATTTCGAAAGGTTGGCGGATTTCGATGTTTGTTTTAACGGCGCCTGTTGTACATTATTTTTAACCGCCTGAGCATAAGAGATCTGTTGAACATTCGCGATTTTGCAACGCGAAGGAGGAGTTTCGATTGTCGAGTATGGTGTCTGACTCGAGAAAGAAATAGAAGTTTTCCCTTTTTGGGATGAGCCGATCGGTACGGCGGATACGTTAGATTTAGTAGATTTAGAAAAAACCGGATAGAGCGACGGACTATCCTCCTCGTGGAGGGGAGTCATGATTTGCGCGGGCTCGAGTATGATCTCTGGTAACGCGATTTCGACGGCGCGGTCGGATGAATTAATTATTCGAGTTACCGCTTTGCCCCGAATTACTCTGACGAGAGCGTTTCCGAAAAATATGCCCGGCGCAAGATCGATACGAGGAATTATACCTTCCGCGAGATTCGAATTAACTACGCGGACCTTGATACCGATATTTGATCTCGGCGGAATGGAGATACGGTCTCCTGACTTCGGAGAAGCTGCTTTGTCTTGCGTTCGAAGCTTCGATTTCGTTGTTGCATCGCGTTTCAGCGGAGGCGATGATTTACGCGGCGGGCGCGGCGGCGGAGGGGGAATAGATTCCGTGCGCGGCGCTTGTTTACGTTTCGGCGATAGGAGAGGCTTTATTTTCGACTCCGGTGACGGTTCCTCGAGTGCTTCGATATCGTCTTCGAAAGGAATTCTCTTACCATTCCATTTGATTATTTTATTTGGAAAAGAGATTTCTGCGTCCATACAGAACCCGGAGCCGAGGATCCCGCTTGGTTTGAGGGGAAAATCATCCTCGACCACATTAAAAGGAACGACGCGACCGAAAATGACAAGATTCACCGTCCCTAGGGTTGCGGTTTTGCCATCGGTTACCCCTGTTATTATTACGATCTCGGACTTATCGATTCGCGCGGATGCTTTTAGAGCCGAACGTTTTATAATATTTATTTCCGCCCCAGTGTCCACCATGAAGCGAGTTGGTGAAATTAGAAGATCGGATTTTAGAATTACGTTTGGCGTGCTAGTTTTTCCGGTTATATTTATCGCGGCGTTTCGTCGATTTCCGCGTTGGAGTTGTTCGCGGCGAGAGGACGGACTTGGTGCGCGGCCTCGCCACCTGTCTCGCGGCGGGTGCGGAGGCCATTGTCGTTTCCCGAATTTTTGTTTACCGCGTTGTTGTACTGTCTTTTGCGGCACTCGCCTATTTCGTGCCCCGGGGTCTTGCAATAGCGACAAAATTTGGGCGCGTCCCTGACTACGATTTGTCTCGGTTGTTCGTACGCGGGGCCTCGAGTAGGAGGCGGTACGTCCCTGGATCGCAAGTAAGCGTCACGGTATTCCTGCGATCGGTACGGCGATGGCGGTCTGAACCGACACTCGGTCGCGTAATGTCCGATATTATTGCATTTTCGGCAAATAATTTCGGCTGGTTTTTCGCGCAATTCTGGTCGCGCGGCACGCGATCTACCTAGTCGGTTGCAATCACGTTCGTGCATTTGGTAAAGTTCTCGCGCTCGAGCGAACGTTTCTCGCAATGTGCCGAATGAATTTATCGTCATTTGCATTCGAATTTCCGGAATGAGACCGTCTTTAAAACATTGTAATGTGAGCGCGTCTACGTCATCGAGCGATTCCGGTGTGTCTCGTCGAGCAAGCCTCTCGCAATCAATTATAGCGGTTCTAAGATCTTTTACTCGACCGATGTAATCTAGAATGTGCTCGTTCGCGCGCATGAATATATTTGCAAGTTCACCCCGATAATGATGAGCTGATTTTACGGAGCAAAATGTGCTGCGAAGAACGTCCGTTAATTCGAGTATTGTGTAACATGGCTCGTCTTCTAGCGCGGCGTAGGCACGACCCTTGAGTTTTCCCTTAAGCAGGCGTGTGAAAGTTCGCTCGCACCCATTAGGGATAAGCTCATAAGCGCGTTTACACGCTCGGGTAAACTGAAGAATGGGAATGTTCTGACCATCGAATGTCGGCACGGCTTCGAGGGCCTGCTTAAGTGATAGCTCGTCGTGTTGCGAACTATTTGTATTAAAATCGGAGCTCGAATTATGTCCGGAAAGCGGATTTCCCCGAGGAATATCTAGAGAAACAGTATCGTCGCGCGTTAAATCAGGCGTTCTGCGAATAGATTCTATTTCACGACGTAGAATTTCTATTTGCTGGAGCAACGCGGCATTACTCGGATCGGTCGCTTTCGTATTTTTCGCTGAAGTATTTTGTTGCGCGGTACTAGGAAGAGGCTCGGCGATAGCGTCTTGGAAATCAAGCGTTCTGCTAGTGCGTTTTTCGCGTTCGGAATCGGCCATCGCGGCGGCTCGCTGTGTCTGCTGGCGCGTTTTTGTCGGAGTCCGGGTTGCCATATCTAGTTTCGCGGTTCCTTTCGGCGGAATTTCCGGAGGAAACGCGTGGCTATCCCACCGCTGTCACCAAAAATAACTTTCGTGTCACGTCCCGAGGTGCGGTTGCGCTCGCAACGGTGGCACAAAGTCGTAACCGTTCCCGAAAATAACGCGAATTGCGTCCGGACCGGGTTCGTTGGCGTTTCGGACTCGATAAAACGGTAATTAACACTAAACTTACCTTGCGAAGGCTTGATTCCGCTGTCTGATTTCTCTTTCTAGGTACCTGGAGCGCCTTGGATCCGCAACCGGGATGGCGGCGGCGTACGGCTGGAACGGAGGTACGGGTCGTGCGGCGAAGGAAACCTCCTTCACAGGTACCAGGACTCGAACGCAGGAAATTGAATATTCTGGTGCATCACCCACGTATTCCCGAGCGAGACGACGAATAAACTCTCTCCTCCCCGCGCGTCGTGTACGCTTTGTCGGAGGTGCAAGGCTCGTCGAGAATACTTGAACTTCGGTCGAGTACGGCGCGGCTAAGCGTTGGTTCGCTCTAGCTTACCGGGATCAACCTGGGCGCAAGATATTCTGTATACGGTAGAAGTGAGGATGGAGCAACTAAGCGCTGGTTCGCTCTAGTCGTCGAGCCCCAAGACTATCGCAGATGAGATATAGAAATAGAATAATCGCGAGCGTACCCGTGGAGTAGAATTAAGGAATTGTATTTGGACTCGAATAAAGATACTTTGAATCTGGTAAAAATAAACTATATTCTATGATTTCACTATACTAGATACACTTGACTAAATTCTAAGTTACTGACTAGCGATTACAATGAGAATTAGAAATAGTATAAGGTATCGAATGGACTCCGCTATGGGAGTATGGATAGAGACGAATGCATTAGAGCTAATTGCTCGTTGCGAATGAGCCTATTGCTCGGATCGGAGGTGCATCGTTCGGATGCTGGATTAGAACTCCTCGGTTCGGAGATGAGATGCGAACTGACTCTCGGATCTCGCGTCCGCGACCTCCTCGGGTCGCGCGGCGCGCGAGTCGCTGGGCCCTCGCGGTGGGGCGGACGGTCGGAGTAGGGCGGCCGCTCGGCCCTCGTGGTGGGGCGGCCGTTCGGAGTGGGGCGCGGCCCGCGTTAAGCGTGAGCCGCGAGCGTCGAGTGTGCGCGCGAGTGCACGGAACATAACCGTGCATGAATAAAATATATACATATATTTACTTAAATCTAGGTGTGTGTTGGTGTGTATGTACATATATGAGTAGTGTGCTTATTCTAATCCCACATGTACGAGAAGTACGTATAGGGCTTCGTGATCGCTGGGGATTCGACCCAGTATGTGTCGGAGAGCTCCTCGCCCTCGTAATACGGGGTGAAGTCCTCCCCCTCGTGTGTGGAGATCGCGCGTGGGCGCGGCATGCTGCATCCCTCTTCCCTCTCGTACCTTTGTCTCCTTCTGTAGGGACGGCGAGTCGGCGGGTGGCCCGTGTGCAGGGGCTCCGGATACGGATGCTGGGGATGATGAGGTGGACGCCGGAGGGTGGCAGGCGGTACGCCTGACGTTACACATGTAAACCTCGTATTTACTTCTAGTGAATGTAAATGCGACACTTCCCTGCAAGGAAATAGCGTTTGCAGATGTCTACGTATCTTAGCAATAAGGTTGTAATGCTTCTTGAAACGCGATATCGCATCTCTTTTCTGAGTTTCATGATAAGATATAATATTCATTGCGAAGTGTCACGTAAACCTCGTATTCCCTTCAAAAGAGTGTAAATGCGACACTTCCTTGCAAGGGTATATCGTTTGCAGATGTCTACGTATCGTAGCAATAGAGTTCGTATGCTTCTCAAAACGCGATATCGCATTTCACTTCTATGTTTCATGATAAGATATAACATTCATTGCGAAGTGTCATGTAAACCTCGTATTCACTTCAAAAGAGTGTAAATGCGGCAGTTCCTTGCAAGGAAATAGCGTTTGCAGATGTCTACGTATGGATGCAATAGAGTTCCAATGCTTCATCAAGCGCGATATCGCATTTCACATCTATGTTTCATGATAAGATATAACATTCATTGCGAAGTGTCATGTAAACCTCGTATTTACTTCAAATGAATGTAAATGCGACACTTCCTTTCAAGGAAATAGCGTTTGCAGATGTCTACGTATCGTAGCAATAGAGTTCTAATGCTTCTTAGAACGCGATATCGCATCTCATTTCTGAGTTTCATGATAAGATATGTTATTCATTGCTAAGTGTCATGTAAACCTCGTATTCACTTCAAAAGAGTGTAAATGCGACACTTTCTTGCAAGGAAATAGCGTTTGCAGATGTCTACGTATCGTAGCAATAGAGTCCTAATGCTTCTTAAAACGCGATATCGCATTTCACTTCTATGTTTCATGATAAGATATAACATTCATTGCGAAGTGTCATGTAAACCCCGTATTCACTTCAAAAGAGTGTAAATGCGAGAGTTCCTTGCAAGGAAATAGCGTTTGCAGATGTCTACGTATCGTAGCAATAGAGTTCTAATGCTTCTTGAATCGCGATATCGCATTTCACATCTATGTTTCATGATAAGATATAACATTCATTGCGAAGTGTCATGTAAACCTCGTATTTACTTCAAATGAATGTAAATGCGACACTTCCTTTCAAGGAAATAGCGTTTGCAGTTGTCTACGTATCGTAGCAATAGTGTTCTAATGCTTCTTGAAACGCGATATCGCATCTCTTTTCTGAGTTTCATGATAAGATATAATATTCATTGCGAAGTGTCACGTAAACCTCGTATTCCCTTCAAAAGAGTGTAAATGCGACACTTCCTTGCAAGGATATAGCGTTTGCAGATGTCTACGTATCGTAGCAATAGAGTTCTAATTCTTCTCAAAACGCGATATCGCATTTCACTTCTATGTTTCATGATAAGATATAACATTCATTGCGAAGTGTCATGTAAACCTCGTATTCACTTCAAAAGAGTGTAAATGCGACACTTTCTTGCAAGGAAATAGCGTTTGCAGATGTCTACGTATCGTAGCAATAGAGTTCTAATGGTTCATAAAACGCGATATCGCATCTCTTTTCTGAGTTTCATGATAAGATATAATATTCATTGCGAAGTGTCATGTAGACCTCTGTAACGTCAGGCGTACCGCCTGCCACCCTCCGGCGTCCACCTCATCATCCCCAGCATCCGTATCCGGAGCCCCTGCACACGGGCCACCCGCCGACTCGCCGTCCCTACAGAAGGAGACAAAGGTACGAGAGGGAAGAGGGATGCAGCATGCCGCGCCCACGCGCGATCTCCACACACGAGGGGGAGGACTTCACCCCGTATTACGAGGGCGAGGAGCTCTCCGACACATACTGGGTCGAATCCCCAGCGATCACGAAGCCCTATACGTACTTCTCGTACATGTGGGATTAGAATAAGCACACTACTCATATATGTACATACACACCAACACACACCTAGATTTAAGTAAATATATGTATATATTTTATTCATGCACGGTTATGTTCCGTGCACTCGCGCGCACACTCGACGCTCGCGGCTCACGCTTAACGCGGGCCGCGCCCCACTCCGAACGGCCGCCCCACCACGAGGGCCGAGCGGCCGCCCTACTCCGACCGTCCGCCCCACCGCGAGGGCCCAGCGACTCGCGCGCCGCGCGACCCGAGGAGGTCGCGGACGCGAGATCCGAGAGTCAGTTCGCATCTCATCTCCGAACCGAGGAGTTCTAATCCAGCATCCGAACGATGCACCTCCGATCCGAGCAATAGGCTCATTCGCAACGAGCAATTAGCTCTAATGCATTCGTCTCTGTCCATACTCCCATAGCGGAGTCCATTCGATACCTTATACTATTTCTAATTCTCATTGTAATCGCTAGTCAGTAACTTAGAATTTAGTCAAGTGTATCTAGTATAGTGAAATCATAGAATATAGTTTATTTTTACCAGATTCAAAGTATCTTTATTCGAGTCCAAATACAATTCCTTAATTCTACTCCACGGGTACGCTCGCGATTATTCTATTTCTATATCTCATCTGCGATAGTCTTGAGGCTCGACGACTAGAGCGAACCAGCGCTTAGTTGCTCCATCCTCACTTCTACCGTATACAGAATATCTTGCGCCCAGGTTGATCCCGGTAAGCTAGAGCGAACCAACGCTTAGCCGCGCCGTACTCGACCGAAGTTCAAGTATTCTCGACGAGCCTTGCACCTCCGACAAAGCGTACACGACGCGCGGGGAGGAGAGAGTTTATTCGTCGTCTCGCTCGGGAATACGTGGGTGATGCACCAGAATATTCAATTTCCTGCGTTCGAGTCCTGGTACCTGTGAAGGAGGTTTCCTTCGCCGCACGACCCGTACCTCCGTTCCAGCCGTACGCCGCCGCCATCCCGGTTGCGGATCCAAGGCGCTCCAGGTACCTAGAAAGAGAAATCAGACAGCGGAATCAAGCCTTCGCAAGGTAAGTTTAGTGTTAATTA
Source organism: Xylocopa sonorina (assembly GCF_050948175.1). NCBI lineage: Eukaryota > Metazoa > Arthropoda > Insecta > Hymenoptera > Apidae > Xylocopa > Xylocopa sonorina. Next base: position 125,410 of record NW_027490509.1, on the reverse strand, counting down.
CCGTTTTATCGAGTCCGAAACGCCAACGAACCCGGTCCGGACGCAATTCGCGTTATTTTCGGGAACGGTTACGACTTTGTGCCACCGTTGCGAGCGCAACCGCACCTCGGGACGTGACACGAAAGTTATTTTTGGTGACAGCGGTGGGATAGCCACGCGTTTCCTCCGGAAATTCCGCCGAAAGGAACCGCGAAACTAGATATGGCAACCCGGACTCCGACAAAAACGCGCCAGCAGACACAGCGAGCCGCCGCGATGGCCGATTCCGAACGCGAAAAACGCACTAGCAGAACGCTTGATTTCCAAGACGCTATCGCCGAGCCTCTTCCTAGTACCGCGCAACAAAATACTTCAGCGAAAAATACGAAAGCGACCGATCCGAGTAATGCCGCGTTGCTCCAGCAAATAGAAATTCTACGTCGTGAAATAGAATCTATTCGCAGAACGCCTGATTTAACGCGCGACGATACTGTTTCTCTAGATATTCCTCGGGGAAATCCGCTTTCCGGACATAATTCGAGCTCCGATTTTAATACAAATAGTTCGCAACACGACGAGCTATCACTTAAGCAGGCCCTCGAAGCCGTGCCGACATTCGATGGTCAGAACATTCCCATTCTTCAGTTTACCCGAGCGTGTAAACGCGCTTATGAGCTTATCCCTAATGGGTGCGAGCGAACTTTCACACGCCTGCTTAAGGGAAAACTCAAGGGTCGTGCCTACGCCGCGCTAGAAGACGAGCCATGTTACACAATACTCGAATTAACGGACGTTCTTCGCAGCACATTTTGCTCCGTAAAATCAGCTCATCATTATCGGGGTGAACTTGCAAATATATTCATGCGCGCGAACGAGCACATTCTAGATTACATCGGTCGAGTAAAAGATCTTAGAACCGCTATAATTGATTGCGAGAGGCTTGCTCGACGAGACACACCGGAATCGCTCGATGACGTAGACGCGCTCACATTACAATGTTTTAAAGACGGTCTCATTCCGGAAATTCGAATGCAAATGACGATAAATTCATTCGGCACATTGCGAGAAACGTTCGCTCGAGCGCGAGAACTTTACCAAATGCACGAACGTGATTGCAACCGACTAGGTAGATCGCGTGCCGCGCGACCAGAATTGCGCGAAAAACCAGCCGAAATTATTTGCCGAAAATGCAATAATATCGGACATTACGCGACCGAGTGTCGGTTCAGACCGCCATCGCCGTACCGATCGCAGGAATACCGTGACGCTTACTTGCGATCCAGGGACGTACCGCCTCCTACTCGAGGCCCCGCGTACGAACAACCGAGACAAATCGTAGTCAGGGACGCGCCCAAATTTTGTCGCTATTGCAAGACCCCGGGGCACGAAATAGGCGAGTGCCGCAAAAGACAGTACAACAACGCGGTAAACAAAAATTCGGGAAACGACAATGGCCTCCGCACCCGCCGCGAGACAGGTGGCGAGGCCGCGCACCAAGTCCGTCCTCTCGCCGCGAACAACTCCAACGCGGAAATCGACGAAACGCCGCGATAAATATAACCGGAAAAACTAGCACGCCAAACGTAATTCTAAAATCCGATCTTCTAATTTCACCAACTCGCTTCATGGTGGACACTGGGGCGGAAATAAATATTATAAAACGTTCGGCTCTAAAAGCATCCGCGCGAATCGATAAGTCCGAGATCGTAATAATAACAGGGGTAACCGATGGCAAAACCGCAACCCTAGGGACGGTGAATCTTGTCATTTTCGGTCGCGTCGTTCCTTTTAATGTGGTCGAGGATGATTTTCCCCTCAAACCAAGCGGGATCCTCGGCTCCGGGTTCTGTATGGACGCAGAAATCTCTTTTCCAAATAAAATAATCAAATGGAATGGTAAGAGAATTCCTTTCGAAGACGATATCGAAGCACTCGAGGAACCGTCACCGGAGTCGAAAATAAAGCCTCTCCTATCGCCGAAACGTAAACAAGCGCCGCGCACGGAATCTATTCCCCCTCCGCCGCCGCGCCCGCCGCGTAAATCATCGCCTCCGCTGAAACGCGATGCAACAACGAAATCGAAGCTTCGAACGCAAGACAAAGCAGCTTCTCCGAAGTCAGGAGACCGTATCTCCATTCCGCCGAGATCAAATATCGGTATCAAGGTCCGCGTAGTTAATTCGAACCTCGCGGAAGGTATAATTCCTCGTATCGATCTTGCGCCGGGTATATTTTTCGGAAACGCTCTCGTCAGAGTAATTCGGGGCAAAGCGGTAACTCGAATAATTAATTCATCCGACCGCGCCGTCGAAATCGCGTTACCAGAAATCGTACTTGAGCCCGCGCAAATCATGACTCCCCTCCATAAGGAGGAAAGTCCATCGCTCTATCCGGTTTTTTCTAAATCCAACGTATCCGCCGTACCGATCGGCTCATCCCAAAAGGGAAAAACTTCTATTTCTTTCTCGAGTCAGACACCATATTCGACACTCGAAACTCCTCCTTCGCGTTGCAAAATCGCGAATGTTCAACAAATCTCCTATGCTCAGGCGGTTAAAAATAATGTACAACAGGCGCCGTTAAAACAAACATCGAAATCCGCCAACCTTTCGAAATCTCGCTTAGATCGAATTCTTAGTCTCCTCCGTCTCGACCACCTCAACGCAGAGGAAAGAGAGCACGTCGTCCGTCTCGTTCAAAGCACGCAGGAGCTTTTTCACATTGAGGGGGATAAATTAGGGCATACGTCAGCAACCACGCACAAGATTCCAACCGTCGACGACCGCCCCGTCAATGTGAAACAATACCGTTTCCCACCAGCTCATAAGGAGGAGATTCGACGACAAGTCGACAAATTTTTACAAAATGGTGTCATCTCTCCGTCAAAATCACCATATAATTCGCCATTGTGGGTTGTTCCAAAGAAACCGGACTCCTTGGGCAACAAGCAATGGCGCGTCGTCATCGACTACCGCGCACTCAATGAGAAATCTGTCGCCGATGCCTATCCCCTCCCTTGCATTACCGAGATACTTGATCAGCTCGGGAGCGCGAAGTATTTTAGTACATTCGATCTCGCGAGCGGATTTCACCAGATCCCAATGGAGCCCGCCGATGCTCCCAAAACCGCTTTTTCGACGCCTCACGGGCATTATGAATTTAAAAGAATGCCATTCGGATTAAAAAATGCGCCAGCGACGTTCCAACGACTTATGGACAATGTCCTGTCCGGTCTCCAGGGGAACGAAATTTTCGTCTATTTGGACGACATTGTTATCTACGCTAGCTCTCTTCAAGAACATCGACTTAAATTCGATAAATTAACTCAACGGCTCAAAGAAGCTAATTTAGTATTGCAGCCGGATAAGTGCGAATTCTTGAGGAGAGAAGTAAGCTATTTGGGTCATATTATCAGTGAGCACGGTGTAAAACCTGACCCTGCGAAAATTAGCGCCGTCAAAAATTTTCCGCGCCCGCGCAACGCGAAACAGATCAAACAATTCCTCGGGCTCGCGGGATACTACAGGCGGTTCATCGCAAATTTTTCTAATATTGCTAAGCCACTTACAAATTTGTTAAAAAAAGACGCGCCCTTTGTATGGCGTAACGAGCAAGAGAATTCATTCGTCAAACTCCGAGATTGCCTATGCGAAGCGCCTATCTTGCAGTACCCCAACTTCAAACAACCATTCGTGATAACGACCGACGCGTCCGCCGAAGCTATTGGTGCTATCTTGAGTCAAGGACCAATAGGCCGCGACTTGCCAATCGCGTACACGTCGCGACTGTTAAACGCTGCGGAGAAAAACTACTCCACGATCGAGAAGGAGTGTCTGGCGATTGTCTACGCCGTCCATTACTTTCGTCCATACATATACGGTAATCAATTCAAACTCGTTACCGACCATCGACCGTTAGTGTGGATGAATTCGGTCAAGGACCCGTCAAGTAGACTCGTACGGTGGAGGCTTAAGTTAGCGGAATTTGACTACGAGATGGTCTATAAAAGTGGAAAAACGAACCTTAATGCGGACGCATTGTCGCGGAATCCCGCTCAAATTTTTCCGCTCTCGTACTCAGAAAACTCGGAGGACGACATCTTCGATGTGCCTCCGGAAACCCGTAAAAAGTATACCACACTAGCGCCTCCTCCTACTCCGGTAACATCAGAACCTGAATTACCGACTCCAGGCACGTCCTTCCGTACCAACACAGCACCACCTCCGCAAGTCGCCAGCGACAGCACCGACTTCTATACTCCTGCTCCAAATGAATTTTTCCGACGCGAACCTCTATTTAATTTCAGCCGTGACGCATTATCAACGCGACGAGACAATGTAGTTGTCTTCGTCACGCAATCTGGGCACCCCTATGACACGGGCGCCAAAGATCTAGCGAACGCTGAAAAATTCCTTCCAAACAAAAATCACGTTCTTACCAAAGCCAAAGTCATACAAATCGGAAACGAATTCCAAATCCAGCTTCCAATCATCGAACATTCCACCAGATCAATCAATTTCCAGACCGTAATAGAAACATTCAGATCCTTGTGCGACGTTGTAAACGAATTACAATTACAAACATTTAGTATCGCACAAACCTATCTAGACTCCGTATCCTGGTCCCGAATCCAGAAAATCCTTCAGGACCTGTTTTATGAAACAACTGTCCAGATTACGGTCTGCCAGGGCCTCATTAAAACCCCTTCGGTCGAAGAGCGACTGAAAATAATAAGAGAAAACCACGACTCCCCTGTGGGAGGTCACAAAGGGGTTAATAAAACTTATTCTCGCATCAGACAACAATACTTTTGGCCAAACATGAAAACACAAATACAAGAATATATTGGCAAATGTAAAAGTTGTCAGACAGAGAAACTGGTCCGGGTAAAGACCAGACAGCCTCTCACTTTAACCGACACCCCTGGCAGGGCATTCGATAAGATTTCAATGGACGTAATGGGTCCTCTTCCCGAAACTTCCGACGGTTATACAAGTATCCTCACGATCCAAGATCTCCTCACTAAATACTCAGTCGCAGTTCCTCTCAAAACCACCACCGCAGTAGACATTGCCGAAGCTTTAATAAAAGAATTCATTTGTAAATTCGGATGCCCGAAAGGCATACTCACGGACCAAGGTTCGAACTTTATAAACAGCTTGATTAAAGCCATAGCAATCAAATTCCGTATTAAGCAATACAAGTCCACTGCGTTCCATCCACAGACAAACGGGTCCGTTGAACGATCTCACCACGTCCTGGCCGAATATCTGAAGCATTACATAGAGTCGAGTAACGATTGGGTGAATTGGTTACCGTATGCAATGTTTTCATACAACACCAGTGTGCACGAGGGTACATTATACACCCCACACGAACTAGTGTTCGGCAGGATAGCTAGGACGCCGTCAGCCACTCCTTTTCAGGACAGCTCTGATAACGAAACTTATAGCGACTATCTTATACAACTTCAGGAGAAAATCTCGAAATCTCAGGATTTGGCTAAAGCCAATCTAGACAATGCGAAACGCCGTTCTAAATATTATTATGACCGAAATCTCAATGTCCAAAACTTCGAGGTAGGCCAATGGGTCTATCTTTTAAAAGAGCCGAACAAACATAAGTTCCAGGCACAGTATTCTGGACCGTACCGTATCCTCGAAATTTTGGGCAATTGTAATGTTAAGCTGAATGTAAAAGGGCGCCATAAAATTGTTCATACGAACAAAATCAAAATTTGTAAACGAATGCATAGTATGCAGAGTGTGGATGCTAGTGAAAGAAAAGTGCGAAAAACTGAAAATGAAGTCAGTGAGAGCAGTGACATTCAAACGAACGCTGAAAGTGAAAGCGACGAAAGTGCCTGCAATCCGAAGGAAGCCCGCAGTCACGGTCCAATCTCCAAACGTTATCGCCAGGATCAACCAGGCGAAAAACCTCAGATTCCGCAGCATCCAGCCGACAGGACCAAGAGAAGGATCCAGCATCCCGAAATCTACCCAACAGACAAGAGATCTCGGCATGGCCGAGATTCTTTTTCCAAGGGGGGTGGTGTAACGTCAGGCGTACCGCCTGCCACCCTCCGGCGTCCACCTCATCATCCCCAGCATCCGTATCCGGAGCCCCTGCACACGGGCCACCCGCCGACTCGCCGTCCCTACAGAAGGAGACAAAGGTACGAGAGGGAAGAGGGATGCAGCATGCCGCGCCCACGCGCGATCTCCACACACGAGGGGGAGGACTTCACCCCGTATTACGAGGGCGAGGAGCTCTCCGACACATACTGGGTCGAATCCCCAGCGATCACGAAGCCCTATACGTACTTCTCGTACATGTGGGATTAGAATAAGCACACTACTCATATATGTACATACACACCAACACACACCTAGATTTAAGTATATATATGTATATATTTTATTCATGCACGGTTATGTTCCGTGCACTCGCGCGCACACTCGACGCTCGCGGCTCACGCTTAACGCGGGCCGCGCCCCACTCCGAACGGCCGCCCCACCACGAGGGCCGAGCGGCCGCCCTACTCCGACCGTCCGCCCCACCGCGAGGGCCCAGCGACTCGCGCGCCGCGCGACCCGAGGAGGTCGCGGACGCGAGATCCGAGAGTCAGTTCGCATCTCATCTCCGAACCGAGGAGTTCTAATCCAGCATCCGAACGATGCACCTCCGATCCGAGCAATAGGCTCATTCGCAACGAGCAATTAGCTCTAATGCATTCGTCTCTATCCATACTCCCATAGCGGAGTCCATTCGATACCTTATACTATTTCTAATTCTCATTGTAATCGCTAGTCAGTAACTTAGAATTTAGTCAAGTGTATCTAGTATAGTGAAATCATAGAATATAGTTTATTTTTACCAGATTCAAAGTATCTTTATTCGAGTTCAAATACAATTCCTTAATTCTAATCCACGGGTACGCTCGCGATTATTCTAATTCTATATCTCATCTACGATAGTCTTGAGGCTCGACGACTAGAGCGAACCAGCGCTTAGTTGCTCCATCCTCACTTCTACCGTGTACAGAATATCTTGCGCCCAGGTCGATCCCGGTAAGCTAGAGCGAACCAACGCTTAGCCGTGCCGTATTCAACCGAAGTTCAAGTATTCTCGATGAGCCTTGCACCTCCGACAAAGCGTACACGACGCGCGGGGAGGAGAGAGTTCATTCGTCGTCTCGCTCGGGAATACGTGGGTGATGCACCAGAATATTCAATTTCCTACGTTCGAGTCCTGGTTCCTGTGAAGGAGGTTTCCTTCGCCGCACGACCCGTACGAGTCGCCAATCGTCAGGGCCAAACGCCGATACCTGCCAGCCGGAGTCAACCCGCCTGGACGCTTATTCCCGTAGACGTACCTCCGTTCCAGCCGTACGCCGCCGCCATCCCGGTTGCGGATCCAAGGCGTTCCAGGTACCTGGAAAGAGAAATCAGACAGCGGAATCAAGCCTTCGCAAGGTAAGTTTAATGTTAGTTACCGTTTTATCGAGTCCGAAACGCCAACGAACCCGGTCCGGACGCAATTCGCGTTATTTTCGGGAACGGTTACGACTTTGTGCCACCGTTGCGAGCGCAACCGCACCTCGGGACGTGACATATCGCATTTCACATCTATGTTTCATGATAAGATATAACATTCATTGCGAAGTGCCATGTAAACCTCGTATTTACTTCAAATGAATGTAAATGCGACACTTCCTTTCAAGGAAATAGCGTTTGCAGATGTCTACGTATCGTAGCAATAGAGTTCTAATGCTTCTTGAAACGCGATATCGCATTTCACTTCTATGTTTCATGATAAGATATAACATTCATTGCGAAGTGTCATGTAAACCCCGTATTCACTTCAAAAGAGTGTAAATGCGACAGTTCCTTGCAAGGAAATAGCGTTTGCAGATGTCTACGTATCGTAGCAATAGAGTTCTAATGCTTCTTGAATCGCGATATCGCATTTCACATCTATGTTTCATGATAAGATATAACATTCATTGCGAAGTGTCATGTAAACCTCGTATTTACTTCAAATGAATGTAAATGCGACACTTCCTTTCAAGGAAATAGCGTTTGCAGATGTCTACGTATCGTAGCAATAGAGTTCTAATGCTTCTTAGAACGCGATATCGCATCTCATTTCTGAGTTTCATGATAAGATATGTTATTCATTGCTAAGTGTCATGTAAATCTCGTATTCACTTCAAAAGAGTGTAAATGCGACACTTTCTTGCAAGGAAATAGCGTTTGCAGATGTCTACGTATCGTAGCAATAGAGTCCTAATGCTTCTTAAAACGCGATATCGCATTTCACTTCTATGTTTCATGATAAGATATAACATTCATTGCGAAGTGTCATGTAAACCTCGTATTTACTTCAAATGAATGTAAATGCGACACTTCCTTTCAAGGAAATAGCGTTTGCAGATGTCTACGTATCGTAGCAATAGAGTTCTAATGCTTCTTGAAACGCGATATCGCATTTCACTTCTATGTTTCATGATAAGATATAACATTCATTGCGAAGTGTCATGTAAACCCCGTATTCACTTCAAAAGAGTGTAAATGCGACAGTTCCTTGCAAGGAAATAGCGTTTGCAGATGTCTACGTATCGTAGCAATAGAGTTCTAATGCTTCTTGAATCGCGATATCGCATTTCACATCTATGTTTCATGATAAGATATAACATTCATTGCGAAGTGTCATGTAAACCTCGTATTTACTTCAAATGAATGTAAATGCGACACTTCCTTTCAAGGAAATACCGTTTGCAGTTGTCTACGTATCGTAGCAATAGTGTTCTAATGCTTCTTGAAACGCGATATCGCATCTCTTTTCTGAGTTTCATGATAACATATAACATTCATTGCGAAGTGTTATGTAAACCTCGTATTCACTTCAAAAGAGTGTAAATGCGACAGTTCCTTGCAAGGAAATAGCGTTTGCAGATGTCAACGTATCGTAGCAGTAGAGTTCTAATGGTTCATAAAACGCGATATCGCATTTCACATCTATGTTTCACGATAAGATATAACATTCATTGCGAAGTGTCATGTAAACCTCGTATTTACTTCAAATGAATGTAAATGCGACACTTCCTTTCAAGGAAATAGCGTTTGCAGATGTCTACGTATCGTAGCAATAGAGTTCTAATGCTTCTTGAATCGCGATATCGCATTTCACATCTATGTTTCATGATAAGATATAACATTCATTGCGAAGTGTCATGTAAACCTCGTATTTACTTCAAATGAATGTAAATGCGACACTTCCTTTCAAGGAAATACCGTTTGCAGTTGTCTACGTATCGTAGCAATAGAGTTCTAATGCTTCTTGAAACGCGATATCGCATTTCACTTCTATGTTTCATGATAAGATATAACATTCATTGCGAAGTGTCATGTAAACCCCGTATTCACTTCAAAAGAGTGTAAATGCGACAGTTCCTTGCAAGGAAATAGCGTTTGCAGATGTCTACGTATCGTAGCAATAGAGTTCTAATGCTTCTTGAATCGCGATATCGCATTTCACATCTATGTTTCATGATAAGATATAACATTCATTGCGAAGTGTCATGTAAACCTCGTATTTACTTCAAATGAATGTAAATGCGACACTTCCTTTCAAGGAAATACCGTTTGCAGTTGTCTACGTATCGTAGCAATAGTGTTCTAATGCTTCTTGAAACGCGATATCGCATCTCTTTTCTGAGTTTCATGATAACATATAACATTCATTGCGAAGTGTTATGTAAACCTCGTATTCACTTCAAAAGAGTGTAAATGCGACAGTTCCTTGCAAGGAAATAGCGTTTGCAGATGTCAACGTATCGTAGCAGTAGAGTTCTAATGGTTCATAAAACGCGATATCGCATTTCACATCTATGTTTCACGATAAGATATAACATTCATTGCGAAGTGTCATGTAAACCTCGTATTTACTTCAAATGAATGTAAATGCGACACTTCCTTTCAAGGAAATAGCGTTTGCAGATGTCTACGTATCGTAGCAATAGAGTTCTAATGCTTCTTGAAACGCGATATCGCATCTCTTTTCTGAGTTTCATGATAAGATATAATATTCATTGCGAAGTGTCATGTAAACCTCGTATTCACTTCAAAAGAGTGTAAATGCGACAGTTCCTTGCAAGGAAATAGCGTTTGCAGATGTCTACGTATCGAAGCAATAGAGTTCTAATGCTTCATAAAACGCGATATCGAATTTCACATCTATGTTTCATGATAAGATATAACATTCATTGCGAAGTGTCATGTAAACCTCGTATTTACTTCTAGTGAATGTAAATGCGACACTTCCCTGCAAGGAAATAGCGTTTGCAGATGTCTACGTATCGTAGCAATAAGGTTGTAATGGTTCTTGAAACGCGATATCGCATCTCTTTTCTGAGTTTCATGATAAGATATAATATTCATTGCGAAGTGTCACGTAATCCTCGTATTCCCTTCAAAAGAGTGTAAATGCGACACTTCCTTGCAAGGATATAGCGTTTGCAGATGTCTACGTATCGTAGCAATAGAGTTCCAATGCTTCATTAAGCGCGATATCGCATTTCACATCTATGTTTCATGATAAGATATAACATTCATTGCGAAGTGTCATGTAAACCTCGTATTTACTTCAAATGAATGTAAATGCGACACTTCCTTTCAAGGAAATAGCGTTTGCAGATGTCTACGTATCGTAGCAATAGAGTTCTAATGCTTCTTAAAACGCGATATCACATCTCATTTCTGAGTTTCATGATAAGATATGTTATTCATTGCTAAGTGTCATGTAAACCTCGTATTCACTTCAAAAGAGTGTAAATGCGACAGTTCCTTGCAAGGAAATAGCGTTTGCAGATGTCTACGTATCGTAGCAATAGAGTTCGTATGCTTCTCAAAACGCGATATCGCATTTCACTTCTATGTTTCATGATAAGATATAACATTCATTGCGAAGTGTCATGTAAACCTCGTATTCACTTCAAAAGAGTGTAAATGCGGCAGTTCCTTGCAAGGAAATAGCGTTTGCAGATGTCTACGTATGGAAGCAATAGAGTTCCAATGCTTCATCAAGCGCGATATCGCATTTCACATCTATGTTTCATGATAAGATATAACATTCATTGCGAAGTGTCATGTAAACCTCGTATTTACTTCAAATGAATGTAAATGCGACACTTCCTTTCAAGGAAATAGCGTTTGCAGATGTCTACGTATCGTAGCAATAGAGTTCTAATGCTTCTTAGAACGCGATATCGCATCTCATTTCTGAGTTTCATGATAAGATATGTTATTCATTGCTAAGTGTCATGTAAACCTCGTATTCACTTCAAAAGAGTGTAAATGCGACACTTTCTTGCAAGGAAATAGCGTTTGCAGATGTCTACGTATCGTAGCAATAGAGTCCTAATGCTTCTTAAAACGCGATATCGCATTTCACTTCTATGTTTCATGATAAGATATAACATTCATTGCGAAGTGTCATGTAAACCCCGTATTCACTTCAAAAGAGTGTAAATGCGAGAGTTCCTTGCAAGGAAATAGCGTTTGCAGATGTCTACGTATCGTAGCAATAGAGTTCTAATGCTTCTTGAATCGCGATATCGCATTTCACATCTATGTTTCATGATAAGATATAACATTCATTGCGAAGTGTCATGTAAACCTCGTATTTACTTCAAATGAATGTAAATGCGACACTTCCTTTCAAGGAAATAGCGTTTGCAGATGTCTACGTATCGTAGCAATAGAGTTCTAATGCTTCATAAAACGCGATATCGAATTTCACATCTATGTTTCATGATAAGATATAACATTCATTGCGAAGTGTCATGTAAACCTCGTATTTACTTCAAGTGAATGTAAATGCGACACTTCCCTGCAAGGAAATAGCGTTTGCAGATGTCTACGTATCGTAGCAATAAGGTTGTAATGCTTCTTGAAACGCGATATCGCATCTCTTTCCTGAGTTTCATGATAAGATATAATATTCATTGCGAAGTGTCATGTAAACCTCGTATTCACTTCAAAAGAGTGTAAATGCGACAGTTCCTTGCAAGGAAATAGCGTTTGCAGATGTCTACGTATCGAAGCAATAGAGTTCTAATGCTTCATAAAACGCGATATCGAATTTCACATCTATGTTTCATGATAAGATATAACATTCATTGCGAAGTGTCATGTAAACCTCGTATTTACTTCCAGTGAATGTAAATGCGACACTTCCCTGCAAGGAAATAGCGTTTGCAGATGTCTACGTATCGTAGCAATAAGGTTGTAATGCTTCTTGAAACGCGATATCGCATCTCTTTTCTGAGTTTCATGATAAGATATAATATTCATTGCGAAGTGTCACGTAAACCTCGTATTCCCTTCAAAAGAGTGTAAATGCGACACTTCCTTGCAAGGATATAGCGTTTGCAGATGTCTACGTATCGTAGCAATAGAGTTCTAATTCTTCTCAAAACGCGATATCGCATTTCACTTCTATGTTTCATGATAAGATATAACATTCATTGCGAAGTGTCATGTAAACCTCGTATTCACTTCAAAAGAGTGTAAATGCGACACTTTCTTGCAAGGAAATAGCGTTTGCAGATGTCTACGTATCGTAGCAATAGAGTTCTAATGGTTCATAAAACGCGATATCGCATTTCACATCTATGTTTCATGATAAGATATAACATTCATTGCGAAGTGTCATGTAAACCTCGTATTTACTTCAAATGAATGTAAATGCGACACTTCCTTTCAAGGAAATAGCGTTTGCAGATGTCTACGTATCGTAGCAATAGAGTTCTAATGCTTCTTGAAACGCGATATCGCATTTCACTTCTATGTTTCATGATAAGATATAACATTCATTGCGAAGTGTCATGTAAACCCCGTATTCACTTCAAAAGGGTGTAAATGCGACAGTTCCTTGCAAGGAAATAGAGTTTGCAGATGTCTACGTATCGTAGCAATAGAGTTCTAATGCTTCTTGAATCGCGATATCGCATTTCACATCTATGTTTCATGATAAGATATAACATTCATTGCGAAGTGTCATGTAAACCTCGTATTTACTTCTAGTGAATGTAAATGCGACACTTCCCTGCAAGGAAATAGCGTTTGCAGATGTCTACGTATCGTAGCAATAAGGTTGTAATGCTTCTTGAAACGCGATATCGCATCTCTTTTCTGAGTTTCATGATAAGATATAATATTCATTGCGAAGTGTCACGTAAACCTCGTATTCCCTTCAAAAGAGTGTAAATGCGACACTTCCTTGCAAGGATATAGCGTTTGCAGATGTCTACGTATCGTAGCAATAGAGTTCCAATTCTTCTTAAAACGCGATATCGCATTTCACTTCTATGTTTCATGATAAGATATAACATTCATTGCGAAGTGTCATGTAAACCTCGTATTTACTTCAAATGAATGTAAATGCGACACTTCCTTTCAAGGAAATAGCGTTTGCAGTTGTCTACGTATCGTAGCAATAGTGTTCTAATGCTTCTTGAAACGCGATATCGCATCTCTTTTCTGAGTTTCATGATAACATATAACATTCATTGCGAAGTGTTATGTAAACCTCGTATTCACTTCAAAAGAGTGTAAATGCGACAGTTCCTTGCAAGGAAATAGCGTTTGCAGATGTCTACGTATCGTAGCAGTAGAGTTCTAATGGTTCATAAAACGCGATATCGAATTTCACATCTATGTTTCATGATAAGATATAACATTCATTGCGAAGTGTCATGTAAACCTCGTATTTACTTCTAGTGAATGTAAATGCGACACTTCCCTGCAAGGAAATAACGTTTGCAGATGTCTACGTATCGTAGCAATAAGGTTGTAATGCTTCTTGAAACGCGATATCGCATCTCTTTTCTGAGTTTCATGATAAGATATAATATTCATTGCGAAGTGTCACGTAAACCTCGTATTCCCTTCAAAAGAGTGTAAATGCGACACTTCCTTGCAAGGATATAGCGTTTGCAGATGTCTACGTATCGTAGCAATAGAGTTCCAATTCTTCTTAAAACGCGATATCGCATTTCACTTCTATGTTTCATGATAAGATATAACATTCATTGCGAAGTGTCATGTAAACCTCGTATTCACTTCAAAAGAGTGTAAATGCGACAGTTCCTTGCAAGGAAATAGTGTTTGCAGATGTCTACGTATCGAAGCAATAGAGTTCCAATGCTTCATTAAGCGCGATATCGCATTTCACATCTATGTTTCATGATAAGATATAACATTCATTGCGAAGTGTCATGTAAACCTCGTATTTACTTCAAATGAATGTAAATGCGACACTTCCTTTCAAGGAAATAGCGTTTGCAGATGTCTACGTATCGTAGCAATAGAGTTCTAATGCTTCTTAAAACGCGATATCGCATCTCATTTCTGAGTTTCATGATAAGATATGTTATTCATTGCTAAGTGTCATGTAAACCTCGTATTCACTTCAAAAGAGTGTAAATGCGACAGTTCCTTGCAAGGAAATAGCGTTTGCAGATGTCTACGTATCGTAGCAATAGACTTCGTATGCTTCTCAAAACGCGATATCGCATTTCACTTCTATGTTTCATGATAAGATATAACATTCATTGCGAAGTGTCATGTAAACCTCGTATTCACTTCAAAAGAGTGTAAATGCGGCAGTTCCTTGCAAGGAAATAGCGTTTGCAGATGTCTACGTATGGAAGCAATAGAGTTCCAATGCTTCATAAAGCGCGATATCGCATTTCACATCTATGTTTCATGATAAGATATAACATTCATTGCGAAGTGTCATGTAAACCTCGTATTTACTTCAAAGGAGTGTAAATGCGACAGTTCCTTGCAAAGAAATAGCGTTTGCAGATGTCTACGTATCGAAGCAATAGAGTTCTAATTCTTCTTAAAACGCGATATCGCATTACACATCTTTGTTTCATGATAAGATATAACATTCATTGCGAAGTGTCATGTAAACCTCGTATTTACTTCAAATGAATGTAAATGCGACACTTCCTTTCAAGGAAATAGCGTTTACAGATGTCTACCTATCGTAGCAATAGAGTTCTAATGCTTCTTAAAAAGCGATATCGCATTTCACTTCTATGTTTCATGATAAGATATAACATTCATTGCTAAGTGTCATGTAAACCTCGTATTCACTTCAAAAGAGTGTAAATGCGACAGTTCCTTGCAGGGAAATAGCGTTTGCAGATGTCTACGTATCGTAGCAATAGAGTTCTAATGCTTCTTAAAACGCGATATCGCATCTCACTTCCGTATTTCATGATAAGATACAACATTCATTGCGAAGTGTTATGCAAACCTCGTATTAACTTCAAAAGAGTGTAAATGCGACACTTCCTTGCAGGGAAATATTGTTTGCAGATGTCTACGTATCGTAGCAATAGAGTTCTAATGCTTCTTAAAACGCGATATCGCATCTCATTTCTATGTTTCATAACAAGATATAATATTCATTGCGAAGTGTCATGTAAACCTCGTATTCACTTCAAAAGGGTGTAAATGCGACACTTCCTTGCAAGGAAATAGCGCTTGCAGATGTGTACGTATCGTAGCAATAGAGTTATAATGCTTCATAAAACGCGATATCGTATTTCACTTCTATGTTTCATGATAAGATATAACATTCATTGCGAAGTGTCATGTAAACCTCATATTTACTTCGAATGAATGTAAATGCGACACTTCCTTTCAAGGAAATAGCGCTTATAGATGTCTACGTATCGTAGCAATAGAGTTCTAATGCTTCTTGAAACGCGATATCGCATCCCTTTTCTGAGTTTCATGATAAGATACAATATTCATTGCGAAGAGTCATGTAAACCTCGTATTCACTTCAAAAGAGTGTAAATGCGACAGTTCCTTGCAAGGAAATAGCGTTTGCAGATGTCTACGTATCGTAGCAATAGAGTTCTAATGCTACTTGAAACGCGATATCGCATTTCACATCTATGTTTCATGATAAGAAATAACATTCATTGCGAAGTGTCATGTAAACCTCGTATTTACTTCAAATGAATGTAAATGCGACACTTCCTTTCAAGGAAATAGCGTTTGCAGTTGACTACATATCGTAGCAATAGAGTTCTAATGCTTCTTGAAACGCGATATCGCATCTCTTTTCTGAGTTTCATGATAAGATATAATATTCACTGCGAAGTGTCATGTAAACCTCGTATTCACTTCAAAAGAGTGTAAATGCGACACTTCCTTGCAAGGAAATAGCGTTTGCAGATGTGTACGTATCGTAGCAATAGAGTTCTAATGCTTCTTAAAACGCGATATCGCATTTCACATCTATGTTTCATGATAAGATATAACATTCATTGCGAAGTGTCATGCAAACCTCGTATTTACTTCAAATGAATGTAAATGTGACACTTCCTTTCAAGGAAATAGCGTTTGCAGGTGTCTACGTATCGTAGCAATAGAGTTCTAATGGTTCATAAAACGCGATATCGCATTTCACATTTATGCTTTATGATAAGATATAACATTCATTGCGAAGTGTCATGTAAAACTCGTATTTACTTCAAATGAATGTAAATGCGACACTTCCTTTCAAGGAAATAGCGTTTGCAGTTGTCTACGTATCGTAGCAATAGAGTTCTAATGCTTCTTGAAACGCGATATCGCATTGTAACGTCAGGCGTACCGCCTGCCACCCTCCGGCGTCCACCTCATCATCCCCAGCATCCGTATCCGGAGCCCCTGCACACGGGCCACCCGCCGACTCGCCGTCCCTACAGAAGGAGACAAAGGTACGAGAGGGAAGAGGGATGCAGCATGCCGCGCCCACGCGCGATCTCCACACACGAGGGGGAGGACTTCACCCCGTATTACGAGGGCGAGGAGCTCTCCGACACATACTGGGTCGAATCCCCAGCGATCACGAAGCCCTATACGTACTTCTCGTACATGTGGGATTAGAATAAGCACACTACTCACCTATGTACATACACACCAACACACACCTAGATTTAAGTAAATATATGTATATATTTTATTCATGCACGGTTATGTTCCGTGCACTCGCGCGCACACTCGACGCTCGCGGCTCACGCTTAACGCGGGCCGCGCCCCACTCCGAACGGCCGCCCCACCACGAGGGCCGAGCGGCCGCCCTACTCCGACCGTCCGCCCCACCGCGAGGGCCCAGCGACTCGCGCGCCGCGCGACCCGAGGAGGTCGCGGACGCGAGATCCGAGAGTCAGTTCGCATCTCATCTCCGAACCGAGGAGTTCTAATCCAGCATCCGAACGATGCACCTCCGATCCGAGCAATAGGCTCATTCGCAACGAGCAATTAGCTCTAATGCATTCGTCTCTATCCATACTCCCATAGCGGAGTCCATTCGATACCTTATACTATTTCTAATTCTCATTGTAATCGCTAGTCAGTAACTTAGAATTTAGTCAAGTGTATCTAGTATAGTGAAATCATAGAATATAGTTTATTTTTACCAGATTCAAAGTATCTTTATTCGAGTTCAAATACAATTCCTTAATTCTAATCCACGGGTACGCTCGCGATTATTCTAATTCTATATCTCATCTACGATAGTCTTGAGGCTCGACGACTAGAGCGAACCAGCGCTTAGTTGCTCCATCCTCACTTCTACCGTGTACAGAATATCTTGCGCCCAGGTCGATCCCGGTAAGCTAGAGCGAACCAACGCTTAGCCGTGCCGTATTCAACCGAAGTTCAAGTATTCTCGATGAGCCTTGCACCTCCGACAAAGCGTACACGACGCGCGGGGAGGAGAGAGTTCATTCGTCGTCTCGCTCGGGAATACGTGGGTGATGCACCAGAATATTCAATTTCCTACGTTCGAGTCCTGGTTCCTGTGAAGGAGGTTTCCTTCGCCGCACGACCCGTACGAGTCGCCAATCGTCAGGGCCAAACGCCGATACCTGCCAGCCGGAGTCAACCCGCCTGGACGCTTATTCCCGTAGACGTACCTCCGTTCCAGCCGTACGCCGCCGCCATCCCGGTTGCGGATCCAAGGCGTTCCAGGTACCTGGAAAGAGAAATCAGACAGCGGAATCAAGCCTTCGCAAGGTAAGTTTAATGTTAGTTACCGTTTTATCGAGTCCGAAACGCCAACGAACCCAGTCCGGACGCAATTCGCGTTATTTTCGGGAACGGTTACGACTTTGTGCTACCGTTGCGAGCGCAACCGCACCTCGGGACGTGACACGAAAGTTATTTTTGGTGACAGCGGTGGGATAGCCACGCGTTTCCTCCGGAAATTCCGCCGAAAGGAACCGCGAAACTAGATATGGCAACCCGGACTCCGACAAAAACGCGCCAGCAGACACAGCGAGCCGCCGCGATGGCCGATTCCGAACGCGAAAAACGCACTAGCAGAACGCTTGATTTCCAAGACGCTATCGCCGAGCCTCTTCCTAGTACCGCGCAACAAAATACTTCAGCGAAAAATACGAAAGCGACCGATCCGAGTAATGCCGCGTTGCTCCAGCAAATAGAAATTCTACGTCGTGAAATAGAATCTATTCGCAGAACGCCTGATTTAACGCGCGACGATACTGTTTCTCTAGATATTCCTCGGGGAAATCCGCTTTCCGGACATAATTCGAGCTCCGATTTTAATACAAATAGTTCGCAACACGACGAGCTATCACTTAAGCAGGCCCTCGAAGCCGTGCCGACATTCGATGGTCAGAACATTCCCATTCTTCAGTTTACCCGAGCGTGTAAACGCGCTTATGAGCTTATCCCTAATGGGTGCGAGCGAACTTTCACACGCCTGCTTAAGGGAAAACTCAAGGGTCGTGCCTACGCCGCGCTAGAAGACGAGCCATGTTACACAATACTCGAATTAACGGACGTTCTTCGCAGCACATTTTGCTCCGTAAAATCAGCTCATCATTATCGGGGTGAACTTGCAAATATATTCATGCGCGCGAACGAGCACATTCTAGATTACATCGGTCGAGTAAAAGATCTTAGAACCGCTATAATTGATTGCGAGAGGCTTGCTCGACGAGACACACCGGAATCGCTCGATGACGTAGACGCGCTCACATTACAATGTTTTAAAGACGGTCTCATTCCGGAAATTCGAATGCAAATGACGATAAATTCATTCGGCACATTGCGAGAAACGTTCGCTCGAGCGCGAGAACTTTACCAAATGCACGAACGTGATTGCAACCGACTAGGTAGATCGCGTGCCGCGCGACCAGAATTGCGCGAAAAACCAGCCGAAATTATTTGCCGAAAATGCAATAATATCGGACATTACGCGACCGAGTGTCGGTTCAGACCGCCATCGCCGTACCGATCGCAGGAATACCGTGACGCTTACTTGCGATCCAGGGACGTACCGCCTCCTACTCGAGGCCCCGCGTACGAACAACCGAGACAAATCGTAGTCAGGGACGCGCCCAAATTTTGTCGCTATTGCAAGACCCCGGGGCACGAAATAGGCGAGTGCCGCAAAAGACAGTACAACAACGCGGTAAACAAAAATTCGGGAAACGACAATGGCCTCCGCACCCGCCGCGAGACAGGTGGCGAGGCCGCGCACCAAGTCCGTCCTCTCGCCGCGAACAACTCCAACGCGGAAATCGACGAAACGCCGCGATAAATATAACCGGAAAAACTAGCACGCCAAACGTAATTCTAAAATCCGATCTTCTAATTTCACCAACTCGCTTCATGGTGGACACTGGGGCGGAAATAAATATTATAAAACGTTCGGCTCTAAAAGCATCCGCGCGAATCGATAAGTCCGAGATCGTAATAATAACAGGGGTAACCGATGGCAAAACCGCAACCCTAGGGACGGTGAATCTTGTCATTTTCGGTCGCGTCGTTCCTTTTAATGTGGTCGAGGATGATTTTCCCCTCAAACCAAGCGGGATCCTCGGCTCCGGGTTCTGTATGGACGCAGAAATCTCTTTTCCAAATAAAATAATCAAATGGAATGGTAAGAGAATTCCTTTCGAAGACGATATCGAAGCACTCGAGGAACCGTCACCGGAGTCGAAAATAAAGCCTCTCCTATCGCCGAAACGTAAACAAGCGCCGCGCACGGAATCTATTCCCCCTCCGCCGCCGCGCCCGCCGCGTAAATCATCGCCTCCGCTGAAACGCGATGCAACAACGAAATCGAAGCTTCGAACGCAAGACAAAGCAGCTTCTCCGAAGTCAGGAGACCGTATCTCCATTCCGCCGAGATCAAATATCGGTATCAAGGTCCGCGTAGTTAATTCGAATCTCGCGGAAGGTATAATTCCTCGTATCGATCTTGCGCCGGGCATATTTTTCGGAAACGCTCTCGTCAGAGTAATTCGGGGCAAAGCGGTAACTCGAATAATTAATTCATCCGACCGCGCCGTCGAAATCGCGTTACCAGAGATCATACTCGAGCCCGCGCAAATCATGACTCCCCTCCACGAGGAGGATAGTCCGTCGCTCTATCCGGTTTTTTCTAAATCTACTAAATCTAACGTATCCGCCGTACCGATCGGCTCATCCCAAAAAGGGAAAACTTCTATTTCTTTCTCGAGTCAGACACCATACTCGACAATCGAAACTCCTCCTTCGCGTTGCAAAATCGCGAATGTTCAACAGATCTCTTATGCTCAGGCGGTTAAAAATAATGTACAACAGGCGCCGTTAAAACAAACATCGAAATCCGCCAACCTTTCGAAATCTCGCTTAGATCGAATTCTTAGTCTCCTCCGTCTCGACCACCTCAACGCAGAGGAAAGAGAGCACGTCGTCCGTCTCGTTCAAAGCACGCAGGAGCTTTTTCACATTGAGGGGGATAAATTAGGGCATACGTCAGCAACCACGCACAAGATTCCAACCGTCGACGACCGCCCCGTCAATGTGAAACAATACCGTTTCCCACCAGCTCATAAGGAGGAGATTCGACGACAAGTCGACAAATTTTTACAAAATGGTGTCATCTCTCCGTCAAAATCACCATATAATTCGCCATTGTGGGTTGTTCCAAAGAAACCGGACTCCTTGGGCAACAAGCAATGGCGCGTCGTCATCGACTACCGCGCACTCAATGAGAAATCTGTCGCCGATGCCTATCCCCTCCCTTGCATTACCGAGATACTTGATCAGCTCGGGAGCGCGAAGTATTTTAGTACATTCGATCTCGCGAGCGGATTTCACCAGATCCCAATGGAGCCCGCCGATGCTCCCAAAACCGCTTTTTCGACGCCTCACGGGCATTATGAATTTAAAAGAATGCCATTCGGATTAAAAAATGCGCCAGCGACGTTCCAACGACTTATGGACAATGTCCTGTCCGGTCTCCAGGGGAACGAAATTTTCGTCTATTTGGACGACATTGTTATCTACGCTAGCTCTCTTCAAGAACATCGACTTAAATTCGATAAATTAACTCAACGGCTCAAAGAAGCTAATTTAGTATTGCAGCCGGATAAGTGCGAATTCTTGAGGAGAGAAGTAAGCTATTTGGGTCATATTATCAGTGAGCACGGTGTAAAACCTGACCCTGCGAAAATTAGCGCCGTCAAAAATTTTCCGCGCCCGCGCAACGCGAAACAGATCAAACAATTCCTCGGGCTCGCGGGATACTACAGGCGGTTCATCGCAAATTTTTCTAATATTGCTAAGCCACTTACAAATTTGTTAAAAAAAGACGCGCCCTTTGTATGGCGTAACGAGCAAGAGAATTCATTCGTCAAACTCCGAGATTGCCTATGCGAAGCGCCTATCTTGCAGTACCCCAACTTCAAACAACCATTCGTGATAACGACCGACGCGTCCGCCGAAGCTATTGGTGCTATCTTGAGTCAAGGACCAATAGGCCGCGACTTGCCAATCGCGTACACGTCGCGACTGTTAAACGCTGCGGAGAAAAACTACTCCACGATCGAGAAGGAGTGTCTGGCGATTGTCTACGCCGTCCATTACTTTCGTCCATACATATACGGTAATCAATTCAAACTCGTTACCGACCATCGACCGTTAGTGTGGATGAATTCGGTCAAGGACCCGTCAAGTAGACTCGTACGGTGGAGGCTTAAGTTAGCGGAATTTGACTACGAGATGGTCTATAAAAGTGGAAAAACGAACCTTAATGCGGACGCATTGTCGCGGAATCCCGCTCAAATTTTTCCGCTCTCGTACTCAGAAAACTCGGAGGACGACATCTTCGATGTGCCTCCGGAAACCCGTAAAAAGTATACCACACTAGCGCCTCCTCCTACTCCGGTAACATCAGAACCTGAATTACCGACTCCAGGCACGTCCTTCCGTACCAACACAGCACCACCTCCGCAAGTCGCCAGCGACAGCACCGACTTCTATACTCCTGCTCCAAATGAATTTTTCCGACGCGAACCTCTATTTAATTTCAGCCGTGACGCATTATCAACGCGACGAGACAATGTAGTTGTCTTCGTCACGCAATCTGGGCACCCCTATGACACGGGCGCCAAAGATCTAGCGAACGCTGAAAAATTCCTTCCAAACAAAAATCACGTTCTTACCAAAGCCAAAGTCATACAAATCGGAAACGAATTCCAAATCCAGCTTCCAATCGTCGAACATTCCACCAGATCAATCAATTTCCAGACCGTAATAGAAACATTTAGATCCTTGTGCGACGTTGTAAACGAATTACAATTACAAACATTTAGTATCGCACAAACCTATCTAGACTCCGTATCCTGGTCCCGAATCCAGAAAATCCTTCAGGACCTGTTCTACGAAACAACTGTCCAGATTACGGTCTGCCAGGGCCTCATTAAAACCCCTTCGGTCGAAGAGCGACTGAAAATAATAAGAGAAAACCACGACTCCCCTGTGGGAGGTCACAAAGGGGTTAATAAAACTTATTCTCGCATCAGACAACAATACTTTTGGCCAAACATGAAAACACAAATACAAGAATATATTGGCAAATGTAAAAGTTGTCAGACAGAGAAACTGGTCCGGGTAAAGACCAGACAGCCTCTCACTTTAACCGACACCCCTGGCAGGGCATTCGATAAGATTTCAATGGACGTAATGGGTCCTCTTCCCGAAACTTCCGACGGTTATACAAGTATCCTCACGATCCAAGATCTCCTCACTAAATACTCAGTCGCAGTTCCTCTCAAAACCACCACCGCAGTAGACATTGCCGAAGCTTTAATAAAAGAATTCATTTGTAAATTCGGATGCCCGAAAGGCATACTCACGGACCAAGGTTCGAACTTTATAAACAGCTTGATTAAAGCCATAGCAATCAAATTCCGTATTAAGCAATACAAGTCCACTGCGTTCCATCCACAGACAAACGGGTCCGTTGAACGATCTCACCACGTCCTGGCCGAATATCTGAAGCATTACATAGAGTCGAGTAACGATTGGGTGAATTGGTTACCGTATGCAATGTTTTCATACAACACCAGTGTGCACGAGGGTACATTATACACCCCACACGAACTAGTGTTCGGCAGGATAGCTAGGACGCCGTCAGCCACTCCTTTTCAGGACAGCTCTGATAACGAAACTTATAGCGACTATCTTATACAACTTCAGGAGAAAATCACGAAATCTCAGGATTTGGCTAAAGCCAATCTAGACAACGCGAAACGCCGTTCCAAATATTATTATGACCGAAATCTCAATGTCCAAAACTTCGAGGTAGGCCAATGGGTCTATCTTTTAAAAGAGCCGAACAAACATAAGTTCCAGGCACAGTATTCTGGACCGTACCGTATCCTCGAAATTTTGGGCAACTGTAATGTTAAGCTGAATGTAAAAGGGCGCCATAAAATTGTTCATACGAACAAAATCAAAATTTGTAAACGAATGCATAGTATGCAGAGTGTGGATGCTAGTGAAAGAAAAGTGCGAAAAACTGAAAATGAAGTCAGTGAGAGCAGTGACATTCAAACGAACGCTGAAAGTGAAAGCGACGAAAGTGCCTGCAATCCGAAGGAAGCCCGCAGTCACGGTCCAATCTCCAAACGTTATCGCCAGGATCAACCAGGCGAAAAACCTCAGATTCCGCAGCATCCAGCCGACAGGACCAAGAGAAGGATCCAGCATCCCGAAATCTACCCAACAGACAAGAGATCTCGGCATGGCCGAGATTCTTTTTCCAAGGGGGGTGGTGTAACGTCAGGCGTACCGCCTGCCACCCTCCGGCGTCCACCTCATCATCCCCAGCATCCGTATCCGGAGCCCCTGCACACGGGCCACCCGCCGACTCGCCGTCCCTACAGAAGGAGACAAAGGTACGAGAGGGAAGAGGGATGCAGCATGCCGCGCCCACGCGCGATCTCCACACACGAGGGGGAGGACTTCACCCCGTATTACGAGGGCGAGGAGCTCTCCGACACATACTGGGTCGAATCCCCAGCGATCACGAAGCCCTATACGTACTTCTCGTACATGTGGGATTAGAATAAGCACACTACTCACCTATGTACATACACACCAACACACACCTAGATTTAAGTAAATATATGTATATATTTTATTCATGCACGGTTATGTTCCGTGCACTCGCGCGCACACTCGACGCTCGCGGCTCACGCTTAACGCGGGCCGCGCCCCACTCCGAACGGCCGCCCCACCACGAGGGCCGAGCGGCCGCCCTACTCCGACCGTCCGCCCCACCGCGAGGGCCCAGCGACTCGCGCGCCGCGCGACCCGAGGAGGTCGCGGACGCGAGATCCGAGAGTCAGTTCGCATCTCATCTCCGAACCGAGGAGTTCTAATCCAGCATCCGAACGATGCACCTCCGATCCGAGCAATAGGCTCATTCGCAACGAGCAATTAGCTCTAATGCATTCGTCTCTATCCATACTCCCATAGCGGAGTCCATTCGATACCTTATACTATTTCTAATTCTCATTGTAATCGCTAGTCAGTAACTTAGAATTTAGTCAAGTGTATCTAGTATAGTGAAATCATAGAATATAGTTTATTTTTACCAGATTCAAAGTATCTTTATTCGAGTTCAAATACAATTCCTTAATTCTAATCCACGGGTACGCTCGCGATTATTCTAATTCTATATCTCATCTACGATAGTCTTGAGGCTCGACGACTAGAGCGAACCAGCGCTTAGTTGCTCCATCCTCACTTCTACCGTGTACAGAATATCTTGCGCCCAGGTCGATCCCGGTAAGCTAGAGCGAACCAACGCTTAGCCGTGCCGTATTCAACCGAAGTTCAAGTATTCTCGATGAGCCTTGCACCTCCGACAAAGCGTACACGACGCGCGGGGAGGAGAGAGTTCATTCGTCGTCTCGCTCGGGAATACGTGGGTGATGCACCAGAATATTCAATTTCCTACGTTCGAGTCCTGGTTCCTGTGAAGGAGGTTTCCTTCGCCGCACGACCCGTACGAGTCGCCAATCGTCAGGGCCAAACGCCGATACCTGCCAGCCGGAGTCAACCCGCCTGGACGCTTATTCCCGTAGACGTACCTCCGTTCCAGCCGTACGCCGCCGCCATCCCGGTTGCGGATCCAAGGCGTTCCAGGTACCTGGAAAGAGAAATCAGACAGCGGAATCAAGCCTTCGCAAGGTAAGTTTAATGTTAGTTACCGTTTTATCGAGTCCGAAACGCCAACAAACCCGGTCCGGACGCAATTCGCGTTATTTTCGGGAACGGTTACGACTTTGTGCCACCGTTGCGAGCGCAACCGCACCTCGGGACGTGACAGCATCTCTTTTCTGAGTTTCATGATAAGATATAATATTCACTGCGAAGTGTCATGTAAACCTCGTATTCACTTCAAAAGAGTGTAAATGCGACACTTCCTTGCAAGGAAATAGCGTTTGCAGATGTGTACGTATCGTAGCAATAGAGTTCTAATGCTTCTTAAAACGCGATATCGCATTTCACATCTATGTTTCATGATAAGATATAACATTCATTGCGAAGTGTCATGCAAACCTCGTATTTACTTCAAATGAATGTAAATGTGACACTTCCTTTCAAGGAAATAGCGTTTGCAGGTGTCTACGTATCGTAGCAATAGAGTTCTAATGGTTCATAAAACGCGATATCGCATTTCACATTTATGCTTTATGATATGATATAACATTCATTGCGAAGTGTCATGTAAACCTCGTATTTACTTCAAATGAATGTAAATGCGACACTTCCTTTCAAGGAAATAGCGTTTGCAGTTGTCTACGTATCGTAGCAATAGAGTTCTAATGCTTCTTGAAACGCGATATCGCATCTCTTTTCTGAGTTTCATGATAAGATATAATATTCACTGCGAAGTGTCATGTAAACCTCGTATTCACTTCAAAAGAGTGTAAATGCGACACTTCCTTGCAAGGAAATAGCGTTTGCAGATGTGTACGTATCGTAGCAATAGAGTTCTAATGCTTCTTAAAACGCGATATCGCATTTCACATCTATGTTTCATGATAAGATATAACATTCATTGCGAAGTGTCATGTAAACCTCGTATTTACTTCGAATGAATGTAAATGCGACACTTCCTTTCAAGGAAATAGCGCTTATAGATGTCTACGTATCGCAGCAATAGAGTTCCAATCCTTCTTGAAACGCGATATCGCATCCCTTTTCTGAGTTTCATGATAAGATATAATATTCATTGCGAAGTGTCATGCAAACCTCGTATTCACTTCAAAAGAGTGTAAATGCGACAGTTCCTTGCAAGGAAATAGCGTTTGCAGATGTCTACGTATCGTAGCAATAGAGTTCTAATGCTTCACAAAACGCGATATCGCATTTCACACCTATGTTTCACGATAAGATATAACATTCATTGCGAAGTGTCATGTAAACCTCGTATTTACTTCAAATGAATGTAAATGCGACACTTCCTTTCAAGGAAATAGCGTTTGCAGATGTCTACGTATCGTAGCAATAGAGTTCTAATGCTTCTTGAAACGCGATATCGCATCTCTTTCCTGGGTTTCATGATAAGATATAACATTCATTGCCAAGTGTCATGTAAACCTCGTATTCAC
This sequence comes from Xylocopa sonorina, assembly GCF_050948175.1. Classification (NCBI taxonomy): domain Eukaryota; kingdom Metazoa; phylum Arthropoda; class Insecta; order Hymenoptera; family Apidae; genus Xylocopa; species Xylocopa sonorina. The sequence goes on along the minus strand of NW_027490509.1, from coordinate 98,430 downwards.
TTCAAAAGAGTGTAAATGCGACAGTTCCTTGCAAGGAAATAGCGTTTGCAGGTGTCTACGTATCGTAGCAATAGAGTTCTAATGGTTCATAAAGCGCGATATCGCATTTCACATCTATGTTTCATGATAAGATATAACATTCATTGCGAAGTGTTATGTAAACCTCGTATTCACTTCAAAAGAGTGTAAATGCGACACTTCCTTTCAAGGAAATAGCGTTTGCAGATGTCTACGTATCGTAGCAATAGAGTTCTTATGCTTCTTGAAACGCGATATCGCATCTCTTTTCTGAGTTTCATGATAAGATATAATAGTCATTGCGAAGTGTCATGTAAACCTCGTATTCACTACAAAAGAGTTTAAATGCGACACTTCCTTGGAAGGAAATAGCGTTTGCAGATGTCTACGTATCGTAGCAATAGAGTTCTAATGCTTCTTGAAACGCGATATCGCATCTCTTTCCTGAGCTTCATGATAAGATATAATATTCATTGCGAAGTGTCATGTAAACCTCGTATTCACTTCAAAAGAGTGTACATGCGACACTTCCTTGCAAGGAAATGGCGTTTGCAGATGTCTACGTATCGTAGCAATAGAGTCCTAATGCTTCTTAAAACGCGATATCGCATCCCTTTTCTGAGTTTCATGATAAGATATAACATTCATTGCGAAGTGTCATGTAAACCTCGTATTTACTTCAAATGAATGTAAATGCGACACTTCCTTTCAAGGAAATAGCGTTTGCAGATGTCTACGTATCGTAGCAATAGAGTTCTAATGCTTCTTAAAACGCGATACCGCATCTCATTTCTGAGTTTCATGATAAGATATGTTATTCATTGCTAAGTGTCATGTAAACCTCGTATTCACTTCAAAAGAGTGTAAATGCGACAGTTCCTTGCAAGGAAATAGCGTTTGCAGATGTCTACGTATCGTAGCAATAGAGTTCTAATTCTTCTTAAAACGCGATATTGTCACGTCCCGAGGTGCGGTTGCGCTCGCAACGGTGGCACAAAGTCGTAACCGTTCCCGAAAATAACGCGAATTGCGTCCGGACCGGGTTCGTTGGCGTTTCGGACTCGATAAAACGGTAACTAACATTAAACTTACCTTGCGAAGGCTTGATTCCGCTGTCTGATTTCTCTTTCCAGGTACCTGGAACGCCTTGGATCCGCAACCGGGATGGCGGCGGCGTACGGCTGGAACGGAGGTACGTCTACGGGAATAAGCGTCCAGGCGGGTTGACTCCGGCTGGCAGGTATCGGCGTTTGGCCCTGACGATTGGCGACTCGTACGGGTCGTGCGGCGAAGGAAACCTCCTTCACAGGAACCAGGACTCGAACGTAGGAAATTGAATATTCTGGTGCATCACCCACGTATTCCCGAGCGAGACGACGAATGAACTCTCTCCTCCCCGCGCGTCGTGTACGCTTTGTCGGAGGTGCAAGGCTCATCGAGAATACTTGAACTTCGGTTGAATACGGCACGGCTAAGCGTTGGTTCGCTCTAGCTTACCGGGATCGACCTGGGCGCAAGATATTCTGTACACGGTAGAAGTGAGGATGGAGCAACTAAGCGCTGGTTCGCTCTAGTCGTCGAGCCTCAAGACTATCGTAGATGAGATATAGAATTAGAATAATCGCGAGCGTACCCGTGGATTAGAATTAAGGAATTGTATTTGAACTCGAATAAAGATACTTTGAATCTGGTAAAAATAAACTATATTCTATGATTTCACTATACTAGATACACTTGACTAAATTCTAAGTTACTGACTAGCGATTACAATGAGAATTAGAAATAGTATAAGGTATCGAATGGACTCCGCTATGGGAGTATGGATAGAGACGAATGCATTAGAGCTAATTGCTCGTTGCGAATGAGCCTATTGCTCGGATCGGAGGTGCATCGTTCGGATGCTGGATTAGAACTCCTCGGTTCGGAGATGAGATGCGAACTGACTCTCGGATCTCGCGTCCGCGACCTCCTCGGGTCGCGCGGCGCGCGAGTCGCTGGGCCCTCGCGGTGGGGCGGACGGTCGGAGTAGGGCGGCCGCTCGGCCCTCGTGGTGGGGCGGCCGTTCGGAGTGGGGCGCGGCCCGCGTTAAGCGTGAGCCGCGAGCGTCGAGTGTGCGCGCGAGTGCACGGAACATAACCGTGCATGAATAAAATATATACATATATTTACTTAAATCTAGGTGTGTGTTGGTGTGTATGTACATAGGTGAGTAGTGTGCTTATTCTAATCCCACATGTACGAGAAGTACGTATAGGGCTTCGTGATCGCTGGGGATTCGACCCAGTATGTGTCGGAGAGCTCCTCGCCCTCGTAATACGGGGTGAAGTCCTCCCCCTCGTGTGTGGAGATCGCGCGTGGGCGCGGCATGCTGCATCCCTCTTCCCTCTCGTACCTTTGTCTCCTTCTGTAGGGACGGCGAGTCGGCGGGTGGCCCGTGTGCAGGGGCTCCGGATACGGATGCTGGGGATGATGAGGTGGACGCCGGAGGGTGGCAGGCGGTACGCCTGACGTTACACCACCCCCCTTGGAAAAAGAATCTCGGCCATGCCGAGATCTCTTGTCTGTTGGGTAGATTTCGGGATGCTGGATCCTTCTCTTGGTCCTGTCGGCTGGATGCTGCGGAATCTGAGGTTTTTCGCCTGGTTGATCCTGGCGATAACGTTTGGAGATTGGACCGTGACTGCGGGCTTCCTTCGGATTGCAGGCACTTTCGTCGCTTTCACTTTCAGCGTTCGTTTGAATGTCACTGCTCTCACTGACTTCATTTTCAGTTTTTCGCACTTTTCTTTCACTAGCATCCACACTCTGCATACTATGCATTCGTTTACAAATTTTGATTTTGTTCGTATGAACAATTTTATGGCGCCCTTTTACATTCAGCTTAACATTACAGTTGCCCAAAATTTCGAGGATACGGTACGGTCCAGAATACTGTGCCTGGAACTTATGTTTGTTCGGCTCTTTTAAAAGATAGACCCATTGGCCTACCTCGAAGTTTTGGACATTGAGATTTCGGTCATAATAATATTTGGAACGGCGTTTCGCGTTGTCTAGATTGGCTTTAGCCAAATCCTGAGATTTCGTGATTTTCTCCTGAAGTTGTATAAGATAGTCGCTATAAGTTTCGTTATCAGAGCTGTCCTGAAAAGGAGTGGCTGACGGCGTCCTAGCTATCCTGCCGAACACTAGTTCGTGTGGGGTGTATAATGTACCCTCGTGCACACTGGTGTTGTATGAAAACATTGCATACGGTAACCAATTCACCCAATCGTTACTCGACTCTATGTAATGCTTCAGATATTCGGCCAGGACGTGGTGAGATCGTTCAACGGACCCGTTTGTCTGTGGATGGAACGCAGTGGACTTGTATTGCTTAATACGGAATTTGATTGCTATGGCTTTAATCAAGCTGTTTATAAAGTTCGAACCTTGGTCCGTGAGTATGCCTTTCGGGCATCCGAATTTACAAATGAATTCTTTTATTAAAGCTTCGGCAATGTCTACTGCGGTGGTGGTTTTGAGAGGAACTGCGACTGAGTATTTAGTGAGGAGATCTTGGATCGTGAGGATACTTGTATAACCGTCGGAAGTTTCGGGAAGAGGACCCATTACGTCCATTGAAATCTTATCGAATGCCCTGCCAGGGGTGTCGGTTAAAGTGAGAGGCTGTCTGGTCTTTACCCGGACCAGTTTCTCTGTCTGACAACTTTTACATTTGCCAATATATTCTTGTATTTGTGTTTTCATGTTTGGCCAAAAGTATTGTTGTCTGATGCGAGAATAAGTTTTATTAACCCCTTTGTGACCTCCCACAGGGGAGTCGTGGTTTTCTCTTATTATTTTCAGTCGCTCTTCGACCGAAGGGGTTTTAATGAGGCCCTGGCAGACCGTAATCTGGACAGTTGTTTCGTAGAACAGGTCCTGAAGGATTTTCTGGATTCGGGACCAGGATACGGAGTCTAGATAGGTTTGTGCGATACTAAATGTTTGTAATTGTAATTCGTTTACAACGTCGCACAAGGATCTAAATGTTTCTATTACGGTCTGGAAATTGATTGATCTGGTGGAATGTTCGACGATTGGAAGCTGGATTTGGAATTCGTTTCCGATTTGTATGACTTTGGCTTTGGTAAGAACGTGATTTTTGTTTGGAAGGAATTTTTCAGCGTTCGCTAGATCTTTGGCGCCCGTGTCATAGGGGTGCCCAGATTGCGTGACGAAGACAACTACATTGTCTCGTCGCGTTGATAATGCGTCACGGCTGAAATTAAATAGAGGTTCGCGTCGGAAAAATTCATTTGGAGCAGGAGTATAGAAGTCGGTGCTGTCGCTGACGACTTGCGGAGGTGGTGCTGTGTTGGTACGGAAGGACGTGCCTGGAGTCGGTAATTCAGGTTCTGATGTTACCGGAGTAGGAGGAGGCGCTAGTGTGGTATACTTTTTACGGGTTTCCGGAGGCACATCGAAGATGTCGTCCTCCGAGTTTTCTGAGTACGAGAGCGGAAAAATTTGAGCGGGATTCCGCGACAATGCGTCCGCATTAAGGTTCGTTTTTCCACTTTTATAGACCATCTCGTAGTCAAATTCCGCTAACTTAAGCCTCCACCGTACGAGTCTACTTGACGGGTCCTTGACCGAATTCATCCACACTAACGGTCGATGGTCGGTAACGAGTTTGAATTGATTACCGTATATGTATGGACGAAAGTAATGGACGGCGTAGACAATCGCCAGACACTCCTTCTCGATCGTGGAGTAGTTTTTCTCCGCAGCGTTTAACAGTCGCGACGTGTACGCGATTGGCAAGTCGCGGCCTATTGGTCCTTGACTCAAGATAGCACCAATAGCTTCGGCGGACGCGTCGGTCGTTATCACGAATGGTTGTTTGAAGTTGGGGTACTGCAAGATAGGCGCTTCGCATAGGCAATCTCGGAGTTTGACGAATGAATTCTCTTGCTCGTTACGCCATACAAAGGGCGCGTCTTTTTTTAACAAATTTGTAAGTGGCTTAGCAATATTAGAAAAATTTGCGATGAACCGCCTGTAGTATCCCGCGAGCCCGAGGAATTGTTTGATCTGTTTCGCGTTGCGCGGGCGCGGAAAATTTTTGACGGCGCTAATTTTCGCAGGGTCAGGTTTTACACCGTGCTCACTGATAATATGACCCAAATAGCTTACTTCTCTCCTCAAGAATTCGCACTTATCCGGCTGCAATACTAAATTAGCTTCTTTGAGCCGTTGAGTTAATTTATCGAATTTAAGTCGATGTTCTTGAAGAGAGCTAGCGTAGATAACAATGTCGTCCAAATAGACGAAAATTTCGTTCCCCTGGAGACCGGACAGGACATTGTCCATAAGTCGTTGGAACGTCGCTGGCGCATTTTTTAATCCGAATGGCATTCTTTTAAATTCATAATGCCCGTGAGGCGTCGAAAAAGCGGTTTTGGGAGCATCGGCGGGCTCCATTGGGATCTGGTGAAATCCGCTCGCGAGATCGAATGTACTAAAATACTTCGCGCTCCCGAGCTGATCAAGTATCTCGGTAATGCAAGGGAGGGGATAGGCATCGGCGACAGATTTCTCATTGAGTGCGCGGTAGTCGATGACGACGCGCCATTGCTTGTTGCCCAAGGAGTCCGGTTTCTTTGGAACAACCCACAATGGCGAATTATATGGTGATTTTGACGGAGAGATGACACCATTTTGTAAAAATTTGTCGACTTGTCGTCGAATCTCCTCCTTATGAGCTGGTGGGAAACGGTATTGTTTCACATTGACGGGGCGGTCGTCGACGGTTGGAATCTTGTGCGTGGTTGCTGACGTATGCCCTAATTTATCCCCCTCAATGTGAAAAAGCTCCTGCGTGCTTTGAACGAGACGGACGACGTGCTCTCTTTCCTCTGCGTTGAGGTGGTCGAGACGGAGGAGACTAAGAATTCGATCTAAGCGAGATTTCGAAAGGTTGGCGGATTTCGATGTTTGTTTTAACGGCGCCTGTTGTACATTATTTTTAACCGCCTGAGCATAAGAGATCTGTTGAACATTCGCGATTTTGCAACGCGAAGGAGGAGTTTCGATTGTCGAGTATGGTGTCTGACTCGAGAAAGAAATAGAAGTTTTCCCTTTTTGGGATGAGCCGATCGGTACGGCGGATACGTTAGATTTAGTAGATTTAGAAAAAACCGGATAGAGCGACGGACTATCCTCCTCGTGGAGGGGAGTCATGATTTGCGCGGGCTCGAGTATGATCTCTGGTAACGCGATTTCGACGGCGCGGTCGGATGAATTAATTATTCGAGTTACCGCTTTGCCCCGAATTACTCTGACGAGAGCGTTTCCGAAAAATATGCCCGGCGCAAGATCGATACGAGGAATTATACCTTCCGCGAGATTCGAATTAACTACGCGGACCTTGATACCGATATTTGATCTCGGCGGAATGGAGATACGGTCTCCTGACTTCGGAGAAGCTGCTTTGTCTTGCGTTCGAAGCTTCGATTTCGTTGTTGCATCGCGTTTCAGCGGAGGCGATGATTTACGCGGCGGGCGCGGCGGCGGAGGGGGAATAGATTCCGTGCGCGGCGCTTGTTTACGTTTCGGCGATAGGAGAGGCTTTATTTTCGACTCCGGTGACGGTTCCTCGAGTGCTTCGATATCGTCTTCGAAAGGAATTCTCTTACCATTCCATTTGATTATTTTATTTGGAAAAGAGATTTCTGCGTCCATACAGAACCCGGAGCCGAGGATCCCGCTTGGTTTGAGGGGAAAATCATCCTCGACCACATTAAAAGGAACGACGCGACCGAAAATGACAAGATTCACCGTCCCTAGGGTTGCGGTTTTGCCATCGGTTACCCCTGTTATTATTACGATCTCGGACTTATCGATTCGCGCGGATGCTTTTAGAGCCGAACGTTTTATAATATTTATTTCCGCCCCAGTGTCCACCATGAAGCGAGTTGGTGAAATTAGAAGATCGGATTTTAGAATTACGTTTGGCGTGCTAGTTTTTCCGGTTATATTTATCGCGGCGTTTCGTCGATTTCCGCGTTGGAGTTGTTCGCGGCGAGAGGACGGACTTGGTGCGCGGCCTCGCCACCTGTCTCGCGGCGGGTGCGGAGGCCATTGTCGTTTCCCGAATTTTTGTTTACCGCGTTGTTGTACTGTCTTTTGCGGCACTCGCCTATTTCGTGCCCCGGGGTCTTGCAATAGCGACAAAATTTGGGCGCGTCCCTGACTACGATTTGTCTCGGTTGTTCGTACGCGGGGCCTCGAGTAGGAGGCGGTACGTCCCTGGATCGCAAGTAAGCGTCACGGTATTCCTGCGATCGGTACGGCGATGGCGGTCTGAACCGACACTCGGTCGCGTAATGTCCGATATTATTGCATTTTCGGCAAATAATTTCGGCTGGTTTTTCGCGCAATTCTGGTCGCGCGGCACGCGATCTACCTAGTCGGTTGCAATCACGTTCGTGCATTTGGTAAAGTTCTCGCGCTCGAGCGAACGTTTCTCGCAATGTGCCGAATGAATTTATCGTCATTTGCATTCGAATTTCCGGAATGAGACCGTCTTTAAAACATTGTAATGTGAGCGCGTCTACGTCATCGAGCGATTCCGGTGTGTCTCGTCGAGCAAGCCTCTCGCAATCAATTATAGCGGTTCTAAGATCTTTTACTCGACCGATGTAATCTAGAATGTGCTCGTTCGCGCGCATGAATATATTTGCAAGTTCACCCCGATAATGATGAGCTGATTTTACGGAGCAAAATGTGCTGCGAAGAACGTCCGTTAATTCGAGTATTGTGTAACATGGCTCGTCTTCTAGCGCGGCGTAGGCACGACCCTTGAGTTTTCCCTTAAGCAGGCGTGTGAAAGTTCGCTCGCACCCATTAGGGATAAGCTCATAAGCGCGTTTACACGCTCGGGTAAACTGAAGAATGGGAATGTTCTGACCATCGAATGTCGGCACGGCTTCGAGGGCCTGCTTAAGTGATAGCTCGTCGTGTTGCGAACTATTTGTATTAAAATCGGAGCTCGAATTATGTCCGGAAAGCGGATTTCCCCGAGGAATATCTAGAGAAACAGTATCGTCGCGCGTTAAATCAGGCGTTCTGCGAATAGATTCTATTTCACGACGTAGAATTTCTATTTGCTGGAGCAACGCGGCATTACTCGGATCGGTCGCTTTCGTATTTTTCGCTGAAGTATTTTGTTGCGCGGTACTAGGAAGAGGCTCGGCGATAGCGTCTTGGAAATCAAGCGTTCTGCTAGTGCGTTTTTCGCGTTCGGAATCGGCCATCGCGGCGGCTCGCTGTGTCTGCTGGCGCGTTTTTGTCGGAGTCCGGGTTGCCATATCTAGTTTCGCGGTTCCTTTCGGCGGAATTTCCGGAGGAAACGCGTGGCTATCCCACCGCTGTCACCAAAAATAACTTTCGTGTCACGTCCCGAGGTGCGGTTGCGCTCGCAACGGTGGCACAAAGTCGTAACCGTTCCCGAAAATAACGCGAATTGCGTCCGGACCGGGTTCGTTGGCGTTTCGGACTCGATAAAACGGTAATTAACACTAAACTTACCTTGCGAAGGCTTGATTCCGCTGTCTGATTTCTCTTTCTAGGTACCTGGAGCGCCTTGGAGCCGCAACCGGGATGGCGGCGGCGTACGGCTGGAACGGAGGTACGGGTCGTGCGGCGAAGGAAACCTCCTTCACAGGTACCAGGACTCGAACGCAGGAAATTGAATATTCTGGTGCATCACCCACGTATTCCCGAGCGAGACGACGAATAAACTCTCTCCTCCCCGCGCGTCGTGTACGCTTTGTCGGAGGTGCAAGGCTCGTCGAGAATACTTGAACTTCGGTCGAGTACGGCGCGGCTAAGCGTTGGTTCGCTCTAGCTTACCGGGATCAACCTGGGCGCAAGATATTCTGTATACGGTAGAAGTGAGGATGGAGCAACTAAGCGCTGGTTCGCTCTAGTCGTCGAGCCTCAAGACTATCGCAGATGAGATATAGAAATAGAATAATCGCGAGCGTACCCGTGGAGTAGAATTAAGGAATTGTATTTGGACTCGAATAAAGATACTTTGAATCTGGTAAAAATAAACTATATTCTATGATTTCACTATACTAGATACACTTGACTAAATTCTAAGTTACTGACTAGCGATTACAATGAGAATTAGAAATAGTATAAGGTATCGAATGGACTCCGCTATGGGAGTATGGATAGAGACGAATGCATTAGAGCTAATTGCTCGTTGCGAATGAGCCTATTGCTCGGATCGGAGGTGCATCGTTCGGATGCTGGATTAGAACTCCTCGGTTCGGAGATGAGATGCGAACTGACTCTCGGATCTCGCGTCCGCGACCTCCTCGGGTCGCGCGGCGCGCGAGTCGCTGGGCCCTCGCGGTGGGGCGGACGGTCCGAGTAGGGCGGCCGCTCGGCCCTCGTGGTGGGGCGGCCGTTCGGAGTGGGGCGCGGCCCGCGTTAAGCGTGAGCCGCGAGCGTCGAGTGTGCGCGCGAGTGCACGGAACATAACCGTGCATGAATAAAATATATACATATATTTACTTAAATCTAGGTGTGTGTTGGTGTGTATGTACATAGGTGAGTAGTGTGCTTATTCTAATCCCACATGTACGAGAAGTACGTATAGGGCTTCGTGATCGCTGGGGATTCGACCCAGTATGTGTCGGAGAGCTCCTCGCCCTCGTAATACGGGGTGAAGTCCTCCCCCTCGTGTGTGGAGATCGCGCGTGGGCGCGGCATGCTGCATCCCTCTTCCCTCTCGTACCTTTGTCTCCTTCTGTAGGGACGGCGAGTCGGCGGGTGGCCCGTGTGCAGGGGCTCCGGATACGGATGCTGGGGATGATGAGGTGGACGCCGGAGGGTGGCAGGCGGTACGCCTGACGTTACACGATATCGCATCTCTTTTCTGAGTTTCATGATAAGATATAATAGTCATTGCGAAGTGTCATGTAAACCTCGTATTCACTACAAAAGAGTTTAAATGCGACACTTCCTTGGAAGGAAATAGCGTTTGCAGATGTCTACGTATCGTAGCAATAGAGTTCTAATGCTTCTTGAAACGCGACATCGCATCTCTTTCCTGAGTTTCAAGATAAGATATAATATTCATTGCGAAGTGTCATGTAAACCTCGTATTCACTTCAAAAGAGTGTACATGCGACACTTCCTTGCAAGGAAATGGCGTTTGCAGATGTCTACGTATCGTAGCAATAGGGTTCTAATGCTTCTTAAAACGCGATATCGCATTTCACGAAGTGTCATCGCATTTGCGAAGTGTCATGTAAACCTCGTATTTACTTCAAATGAATGTAAATGCGACACTTCCTTTCAAGGAAATAGCGTTTGCAGATGTCTACGTATCGTAGCAATATAGTTCTAATGCTTCTTGAAACGCGATATCGCATCTCTTTTCTGAGTTTCATGATAAGATATAATATCCATTGCGAAGTGTCATGTAAACCTCGTATTCCCTTCAAAAGAGTGTAAATGCGACACTTCCTTGCAAGGAAATAGCGTTTGCAGATGTCTACGTATCGTAGCAATAGAGTTCTAATTCTTCTTAAAACGCGATATCGCATTTCACTTCTATGTTTCATGATAAGATATAACATTCATTGCGAAGTGTCATGTAAACCTCGTATTCACTTCAAAAGAGTGTAAATGCCACAGTTCCTTGCAAGGAAATAGCGTTTGCAGATGTCTACGTATCGAAGCAATAGAGTTCTAATTCTTCTTAAAACGCGATATCGCATTTCACATCTATGTTTCATGATAAGATATAACATGCATTGCGAAGTGTCATGTAGACCTCGTATTTACTTCAAATGAATGTAGATGCGACACTTCCTTTCAAGGAAATAGCGTTTACAGATGTCTACGTATCGTAGCAATAGTGTTCTAATGCTTCTTAAAACGCGATATCACATTTCACTTCTATGTTTCATGATAAGATATAACATTCATTGCGAAGTGTCATGTAAACCTCGTATTCACTTCAAAAGAGTGTAAATGCGACACTTCCTTGCAAGGAAATAGCGTTTGCAGATGTCTACGTATCGTAGCAATAGAGTTCCAATGCTTCATAAAACGCGATATCGCATTTCACATCTATGTTTCACGATAAGATATAACATTCATTGCGAAGTGTCATGTAAACCTCGTATTTACTTCAAATGAATGTAAATGCGGCACTTCCTTTCATGGAAATAGCGTTTGCAGATGTCTACGTATCGTAGCAATAGAGTTCTAATGCTTCTTGAATCGCGATATCGCATCTCTTTCCTGAGTTTCATGATAAGATATAATATTCATTGCGAAGTGTCATGTAAACCTCGTATTCACTTCAAAAGAGTGTAAATGCGACTGATCCTAGCAAGGAAATAGCGTTTGCAGGTGTCTACGTATCGTAGCAATAGAGTTCTAATGGTTCATAAAACGCGATATCGCATTTCACATCTATGTTTCATGATAAGATATAACATTCATTGCGAAGTGTCATGTAAACCTCGTATTTACTTCAAATGAATGTAAATGCGACACTTCCTTTCAAGGAAATAGCGATTGCAGTTGTCTACGTATCGTAGCAATAGAGTTCTAATGCTTCTTGAAACGCGATATCGCATTTCACTTCTATGTTTCATGATAAGATATAACATCCATTGCGAAGTGTCATGTAAACCTCGTATTTACTTCAAATGATTGTAAATGCGACACTTCCTTTCAAGGAAATAGCGTTTGCAGATGTCTACGTATCGTAGCAATAGAGTTCTAATGCTTCTTAAAACGCGATATCGCATTTCACTTCTATGTTTCATGATAAGATATAACATTCATTGCGAAGTGTCATGTAAACCTCGTATTTACTTCGAATGAATGTAAATGCGACACATCCTTTCAAGGAAATAGCGCTTACAGATGTCTACGTATCGTAGCAATAGAGTTCCAATCCTTCTTGAAACGCGATATCGAATTTCACATCTATGTTTCATGATAAGATATAACATTCATTGCGAAGTGTCATGTAAACCTCGTATTTACTTCAAATGAATGTAAATGCGACACTTCCTTTCAAGGAAATAGCGTTTGCAGATGTCTACGTATCGTAGCAATATAGTTCTAATGCTTCTTGAAACGCGATATCGCATCTCTTTTCTGAGTTTCATGATAAGATATAATATCCATTGCGAAGTGTCATGTAAACCTCGTATTCCCTTCAAAAGAGTGTAAATGCGACACTTCCTTGCAAGGAAATAGCGTTTGCAGATGTCTACGTATCGTAGCAATAGATTTCTAATTCTTCTTAAAACGCGATATCGCATTTCACTTCTATGTTTCATGATAAGATATAACATTCATTGCGAAGTGTCATGTAAACCTCGTATTGACTTCAAAAGAGTGTAAATGCCACAGTTCCTTGCAAGGAAATAGCGTTTGCAGATGTCTACGTATCGAAGCAATAGAGTTCTAATTCTTCTTAAAACGCGATATCGCATTTCACATCTATGTTTCATGATAAGATATAACATGCATTGCGAAGTGTCATGTAGACCTCGTATTTACTTCAAATGAATGTAGATGTGACACTTCCTTTCAAGGAAATAGCGTTTACAGATGTCTACGTATCGTAGCAATAGAGTTCTAATGCTTCTTAAAACGCGATATCGCATTTCACTTCTATGTTTCATGATAAGATATAACATTCATTGCGAAGTGTCATGTAAACCTCGTATTCACTTCAAAAGAGTGTAAATGCGACACTTCCTTGCAAGGAAATAGCGTTTGCAGATGTCTACGTATCATAGCAATAGAGTTCTAATGCTTCATAAAACGCGATATCGCATTTCACATCTATGTTTCACGATAAGATATAACATTCATTGCGAAGTGTCATGTAAACCTCGTATTTACTTCAAATGAATGTAAATGCGACACTTCCTTTCAAGGAAATAGCGTTTGCAGATGTCTACGTATCGTAGCAATAGAGTTCTAATGCTTCTTGAAACGCGATATCGCATCTCTTTCCTGAGTTTCATGATAAGATATAACATTCATTGCGAAGTGTCATGTAAACCTCGTATTCACTTCAAAAGAGTGTAAATGCGACACTTCCTTGCAAGGAAATAGCGGTTGCAGATGTCTACGTATCGTAGCAATAGAGTTCTAATGCTTCATAAAACGCGATATCTCATTTCACATCTATGTTTCACGATAAGATATAACATTCATTGCGAAGTGTCATGTAAACCTCGTATTTACTACAAATGTATGTAAATGCGACACTTCCTTTCAAGGAAATAGCGATTGCAGATGTCTACGTATCGTAGCAATAGAGTTCTAATGCTTCATAAAACGCGATATCGAATTTCACATCTATGTTTCATGATAAGATATAACATTCATTGCGAAGTGTCATGTAAACCTCGTATTTACTTTAAATGAATGTAAATGCGACACTTCCTTTCAAGGAAATAGCGTTTGCAGATGTCTACGTATCGTAGCAATAGAGTTCTAATGCTTCTTGAAACGCGATATCGCATCTCTTCTCTGAGTTTCATGATAAGATACAATATTCATCGCGAAGTGTCATGTAAACCTCGTATTCCCTTCAAAAGAGTGTAAATGCGACACTTCCTTTCAAGGAAATAGCGTTTGCAGATGTCTACGTATCGTAGCAATAGAGTTCTAATGCTTCTTGAAACGCGATATCGCATATCTTCTCTGAGTTTCATGATAAGATACAATATTCATTGCGAAGTGTCATGTAAACCTCGTATTCCCTTCAAAAGAGTGCAAATGCGACACTTCCTTGCAAGGAAATAGCGTTTGCAGATGTCTACGTATCGTAGCAATAGAGTTCTAATGCTTCATAAAACGCGATATCGCATTTCACATCTATGTTTCACGATAAGACATAACATTCATTGCGAAGTGTCATGAAAACCTCGTAGTTACTTCAAATGAATGTAAATGCGACACTTCCTTTCAAGGAAATAGCGTTTGCAGATGTCTACGTATCGTAGCAATAGAGTTCTAATGCTTCTTGAAACGCGATATCGCATCTCTTTCCTGAGTTACATGATAAGATATAACATTCATTGCGAAGTGTCATGTAAACCTCGTATTCACTTCAAAAGAGTGTAAATGCGACACTTCCTTGCAAGGAAATAGCGTTTGCAGATGTCTACGTATCGTAGCAATAGGGTCCTAATGCTTCAAAAAACGCGATATCGCATTTCACATATATGTTTCACGATAAGATATAACATTCATTGCGAAGTGTCATGTAAACCTCGTATTCACTTCAAAGGAGTGTAAATGCGACAGTTCCTTGCAAGGAAATAGCGTTTGCAGATGTCTACGTATCGTAGCAATAGAGTTCTAATGGTTCATAAAACGCGATATCGCATTTCACATCTATGTTTCATGATAAGATATAACATTCATTGCGAAGTGTCATGTAAACCTCGTATTCCCTTCAAAAGAGTGTAAATGCGACACTTCCTTGCAAGGAAATAGCGTTTGCAGATGTCTACGTATCGTAGCAATAGAGTTCTAATTCTTCTTAAAACGCGATATCGCATTTCACTTCTATGTTTCATGATAAGATATAACATTCATTGCGAAGTGTCATGTAAACCTCGTATTCACTTCAAAAGAGTGTAAATGCGACACTTCCTTGCAAGGAAATAGCGTTTGCAGATGTCTACGTATCGTAGAAATAGAGTTCTAATGCTTCATAAAACGCGATATCGCATTTCACATCTATGTTTCACGATAAGATATAACATTCATTGCGAAGTGTCATGAAAACCTCGTATTTACTTCAAATGAATGTAAATGCGACACTTCCTTTCAAGGAAATAGCGTTTGCAGATGTCTACGTATCGTAGCAATAGAGTTCTAATGCTTCTTGAAACGCGATATCGCATCTCTTTCCTGAGTTTCATGATAAGATGTAACATTCATTGCGAAGTGTCATGTGAACCTCGTATTCACTTCAAGAGAGTGTAAATGCGACACTTCCTTGCAAGGAAATAGCGTTTGCAGATGTCTACGTATCGTAGCAATAGAGTTCTAATGCTTCATAAAACGCGATATCGCATTTCACATCTATGTTTCACGATAAGATATAACATTCATTGCGAAGTGTCATGTAAACCTCGTATTTACTTCAAATGAATGTAAATGCGACAATTCCTTTCAAGGAAATAGCGTTTGCAGATGTCTACGTATCGTAGCAATAGAGTTCTAATGCTTCTTGAAACGCGATATCGCATCTCTTTCCTGAGTTTCATGATAAGATATAACATTCATTGCGAAGTGTTATGTAAACCTCGTATTCACTTCAAAAGAGTGTAAATGCGACACTTCCTTGCAAGGAAATAGCGTTTGCAGATGTCTACGTATCGTAGCAATAGAGTTCTAATGCTTCATAAAACGCGATATCGCATTTCACATCTATGTTTCACGATAAGATATAACATTCATTGCGAAGTGTCATGTAAACCTCGTATTCACTTCAAAGGAGTGTAAATGCGACACTTCCTTGCAAGGAAATAGCGTTTGCAGATGTCTACGTATCGTAGCAATAGAGTTCTAATTCTTCTTAAAACGCGATATCGCATTTCACTTCTATGTTTCATGATAAGATATAACATTCATTGCGAAGTGTCATGTAATCCTCGTATTCACTTCAAAAGAGTGTAAATGCGACAGTTCCTTGCAAGGAAATAGCGTTTGCAGATGTCTACGTATCGTAGCAATAGAGTTCTAATGCTTCTTAAAACGTGATATCGCATCTCTTCTCTGAGTTTCATGATAAGATACAATATTCATTGCGAAGTGTCATGTAAACCTCGTATTCCCTTCAAAAGAGTGTAAATGCGACACTTCCTTGCAAGGAAATAGCGTTTGCAGATGTCTACGTATCGTAGCAATAGAGTTCTAATTCTTCTTAAAACGCGATATCGCATTTCACTTCTATGTTTCATGATAAGATATAACATTCATTGCGAAGTGTCATGTAAACCTCGTATTCACTTCAAAAGAGTGTAAATGCGACAGTTCCTTGCAAGGAAATAGCGTTTGCAGATGTCTACGTATCGTAGCAATAGAGTTCTAATGCTTCTTGAAACGCGATATCGCATCTCTTCTCTGAGTTTCATGATAAGATACAATATTCATTGCGAAGTGTCATGTAAACCTCGTATTCCCTTCAAAAGAGTGTAAATGCGACACTTCCTTGCAAGGAAATAGCGTTTGCAGATGTCTACGTATCGTAGCAATAGAGTTCTAATTCTTCTTAAAACGCGATATCGCATTTCACTTCTATGTTTCATGATAAGATATAACATTCATTGCGAAGTGTCATGTAAACCTCGTATTCACTTCAAAAGAGTGTAAATGCGACACTTCCTTGCAAGGAAATAGCGTTTGCAGATGTCTACGTATCGTAGCAATAGAGTTCTAATGCTTCATAAAACGCGATATCGCATTTCACATCTATGTTTCACGATAAGATATAACATTCATTGCGAAGTGTCATGAAAACCTCGTATTTACTTCAAATGAATGTAAATGCGACACTTCCTTTCAAGGAAATAGCGTTTGCAGATGTCTACGTATCGTAGCAATAGAGTTCTAATGCTTCTTGAAACGCGATATCGCATCTCTTTCCTGAGTTTCATGATAAGATGTAACATTCATTGCGAAGTGTCATGTGAACCTCGTATTCACTTCAAGAGAGTGTAAATGCGACACTTCCTTGCAAGGAAATAGCGTTTGCAGATGTCTACGTATCGTAGCAATAGAGTTCTAATGCTTCATAAAACGCGATATCGCATTTCACATCTATGTTTCACGATAAGATATAACATTCATTGCGAAGTGTCATGTAAACCTCGTATTTACTTCAAATGAATGTAAATGCGACAATTCCTTTCAAGGAAATAGCGTTTGCAGATGTCTACGTATCGTAGCAATAGAGTTCTAATGCTTCTTGTGTAACGTCAGGCGTACCGCCTGCCACCCTCCGGCGTCCACCTCATCATCCCCAGCATCCGTATCCGGAGCCCCTGCACACGGGCCACCCGCCGACTCGCCGTCCCTACAGAAGGAGACAAAGGTACGAGAGGGAAGAGGGATGCAGCATGCCGCGCCCACGCGTGATCTCCACACACGAGGGGGAGGACTTCACCCCGTATTACGAGGGCGAGGAGCTCTCCGACACATACTGGGTCGAATCCCCAGCGATCACGAAGCCCTATACGTACTTCTCGTACATGTGGGATTAGAATAAGCACACTACTCACCTATGTACATACACACCAACACACACCTAGATTTAAGTAAATATATGTATATATTTTATTCATGCACGGTTATGTTCCGTGCACTCGCGCGCACACTCGACGCTCGCGGCTCACGCTTAACGCGGGCCGCGCCCCACTCCGAACGGCCGCCCCACCACGAGGGCCGAGCGGCCGCCCTACTCCGACCGTCCGCCCCACCGCGAGGGCCCAGCGACTCGCGCGCCGCGCGACCCGAGGAGGTCGCGGACGCGAGATCCGAGAGTCAGTTCGCATCTCATCTCCGAACCGAGGAGTTCTAATCCAGCATCCGAACGATGCACCTCCGATCCGAGCAATAGGCTCATTCGCAACGAGCAATTAGCTCTAATGCATTCGTCTCTATCCATACTCCCATAGCGGAGTCCATTCGATACCTTATACTATTTCTAATTCTCATTGTAATCGCTAGTCAGTAACTTAGAATTTAGTCAAGTGTATCTAGTATAGTGAAATCATAGAATATAGTTTATTTTTACCAGATTCAAAGTATCTTTATTCGAGTTCAAATACAATTCCTTAATTCTAATCCACGGGTACGCTCGCGATTATTCTAATTCTATATCTCATCTACGATAGTCTTGAGGCTCGACGACTAGAGCGAACCAGCGCTTAGTTGCTCCATCCTCACTTCTACCGTGTACAGAATATCTTGCGCCCAGGTCGATCCCGGTAAGCTAGAGCGAACCAACGCTTAGCCGTGCCGTATTCAACCGAAGTTCAAGTATTCTCGATGAGCCTTGCACCTCCGACAAAGCGTACACGACGCGCGGGGAGGAGAGAGTTCATTCGTCGTCTCGCTCGGGAATACGTGGGTGATGCACCAGAATATTCAATTTCCTACGTTCGAGTCCTGGTTCCTGTGAAGGAGGTTTCCTTCGCCGCACGACCCGTACGAGTCGCCAATCGTCAGGGCCAAACGCCGATACCTGCCAGCCGGAGTCAACCCGCCTGGACGCTTATTCCCGTAGACGTACCTCCGTTCCAGCCGTACGCCGCCGCCATCCCGGTTGCGGATCCAAGGCGTTCCAGGTACCTGGAAAGAGAAATCAGACAGCGGAATCAAGCCTTCGCAAGGTAAGTTTAATGTTAGTTACCGTTTTATCGAGTCCGAAACGCCAACGAACCCGGTCCGGACGCAATTCGCGTTATTTTCGGGAACGGTTACGACTTTGTGCCACCGTTGCGAGCGCAACCGCACCTCGGGACGTGACACGAAAGTTATTTTTGGTGACAGCGGTGGGATAGCCACGCGTTTCCTCCGGAAATTCCGCCGAAAGGAACCGCGAAACTAGATATGGCAACCCGGACTCCGACAAAAACGCGCCAGCAGACACAGCGAGCCGCCGCGATGGCCGATTCCGAACGCGAAAAACGCACTAGCAGAACGCTCGACTTCCAAGACGCTATCTCCGAGCCTCTTCCTAGTACCGCGCAACAAAATACTTCCGCGAAAAATACGAAAACGACCGATCCTAGTAATGCCGCGTTGCTCCAGCAAATAGAAATTCTACGTCGTGAAATAGAATCTATTCGCAGAACGCCTGATTTAACGCGCGACGATACTGTTTCTCTAGATATTCCTCGGGGAAATCCGCTTTCCGGACATAATTCGAGCTCCGATTTTAATACAAATAGTTCGCAACACGACGAGCTATCGCTTAAGCAGGCCCTCGAAGCCGTGCCGACATTCGATGGTCAGAACATTCCAATTCTTCAGTTTACCCGAGCGTGTAAACGCGCTTATGAGCTTATCCCTAATGGGTGCGAGCGAACTTTCACACGCCTGCTTAAGGGAAAACTCAAGGGTCGTGCCTACGCCGCGCTAGAAGACGAGCCGTGTTACACAATACTCGAATTAACGGACGTTCTTCGCAGCACTTTTTGCTCCGTAAAATCAGCTCATCATTATCGGGGTGAACTTGCTAATATATTTATGCGCGCGAACGAGCACAT
This sequence comes from Xylocopa sonorina, assembly GCF_050948175.1. Lineage (NCBI taxonomy): Eukaryota > Metazoa > Arthropoda > Insecta > Hymenoptera > Apidae > Xylocopa > Xylocopa sonorina. The sequence goes on along the minus strand of NW_027490509.1, from coordinate 79,081 downwards.
TCTAGATTACATCGGTCGAGTAAAAGATCTTAGAACCGCTATAATTGATTGCGAGAGGCTTGCTCGACGAGACACACCGGAATCGCTCGATGACGTAGACGCGCTCACCCTACAATGTTTTAAAGACGGTCTCATTCCGGAAATTCGAATGCAAATGACTGTAAATTCATTCGGTACATTGCGAGAAACGTTCGCTCGAGCGCGGGAGCTCTACCAAATGCACGAACGTGATTGCAACCGACTAGGTAGATCGCGTGCCGCGCGACCAGAATCGCGCGAAAAACCAGCCGAAATTATTTGCCGAAAATGCAATAATATCGGACATTACGCGACCGAGTGTCGATTCAGACCGCCATCGCCGTACCGACCGCAGGAATACTTGCGATCCAGGGACGTACCGCCTCCTACTCGAGGCCCCGCGTACGAACAACCGAGACAAATCGTAGCCAGGGACGCGCCCAAATTTTGTCGCTATTGCAAGACCCCGGGGCACGAAATAGGCGAGTGCCGCAAAAGGCAGTACAACAACGCGGTAAATAAAAATTCGGGAAACGACAATGGCCTCCGCACCCGCCGCGAGACAGGTGGCGAGGCCGCGCACCAAGTCCGTCCTCTCGCCGCGAACAACTCCAACGCGGAAATCGACGAAACGCCGCGATAAACATAACCGGAAAAACTAGCACGCCAAACGTAATTTTAAAATCCGATCTTCTAATTTCACCAACTCGCTTCATGGTGGACACTGGGGCGGAAATAAATATTATAAAACGTTCGGCTCTAAAAGCATCCGCGCGAATCGATAAGTCCGAGATCGTCATAATAACAGGGGTAACCGATGGCAAAACCGCAACCTTAGGGACGGTGAATCTTGTCATTTTCGGTCGCGTCGTTCCTTTTAATGTGGTCGAGGATGATTTTCCCCTTAAACCAAGCGGGATCCTCGGCTCCGGGTTCTGTATGGACGCAGAAATCTCTTTTCCAAATAAAATAATCAAATGGAATGGTAAGAGAATTCCTTTCGAAGACGATATCGAAGCACTCGAGGAACCGTCACCGGACTCGAAAATAAAGCCTCTCCTATCGCCGAAACGTAAACAAGCGCCGCGCACGGAATCTATTCCCCCTCCGCCGCCGCGCCCGCCGCGTAAATCATCGCCTCCGCTGAAACGCGATGCAGCAACGAAATCGAAGCTTCGAACGCAAGACAAAGCAGCTTCTCCGAAGTCAGGAGACCGTATCTCCATTCCACCGAGATCAAATATCGGTATCAAGGTCCGCGTAGTTAATTCGAACCTCGCGGAAGGTATAATTCCTCGTATCGATCTTGCGCCGGGTATATTTTTCGGAAACGCTCTCGTCAGAGTAATTCGGGGCAAAGCGGTAACTCGAATAATTAATTCATCCGACCGCGCCGTCGAAATCGCGTTACCAGAAATCGTACTTGAGCCCGCGCAAATCATGACTCCCCTCCATAAGGAGGAAAGTCCATCGCTCTATCCGATTTTTTCTAAATCCAACGTATCCGCCGTACCGATCGGCTCATCCCAAAAAGGGAAAACTTCTATTTCTTTCTCGAGTCAGACACCATATTCGACAATCGAAACTCCTCCTTCGCGTTGCAAAATCGCGAATACTCAGCAAATCTCCTATGCTCAGGCGGTTAAAAATAATGTACAACAGGCGCCGTTAAAACAAACATCGAAATCCGCCAACCTTTCGAAATCTCGCTTAGATCGAATTCTTAGTCTCCTCCGTCTCGACCACCTCAACGCAGAGGAAAGAGAGCACGTCGTCCGTCTCGTTCAAAGCACGCAGGAGCTTTTTCACATTGAGGGGGATAAATTAGGGCATACGTCAGCAACCACGCACAAGATTCCAACCGTCGACGACCGCCCCGTCAATGTGAAACAATACCGTTTCCCACCAGCTCATAAGGAGGAGATTCGACGACAAGTCGACAAATTTTTACAAAATGGTGTCATCTCTCCGTCAAAATCACCATATAATTCGCCATTGTGGGTTGTTCCAAAGAAACCGGACTCCTTGGGCAACAAGCAATGGCGCGTCGTCATCGACTACCGCGCACTCAATGAGAAATCTGTCGCCGATGCCTATCCCCTCCCTTGCATTACCGAGATACTTGATCAGCTCGGGAGCGCGAAGTATTTTAGTACATTCGATCTCGCGAGCGGATTTCACCAGATCCCAATGGAGCCCGCCGATGCTCCCAAAACCGCTTTTTCGACGCCTCACGGGCATTATGAATTTAAAAGAATGCCATTCGGATTAAAAAATGCGCCAGCGACGTTCCAACGACTTATGGACAATGTCCTGTCCGGTCTCCAGGGGAACGAAATTTTCGTCTATTTGGACGACATTGTTATCTACGCTAGCTCTCTTCAAGAACATCGACTTAAATTCGATAAATTAACTCAACGGCTCAAAGAAGCTAATTTAGTATTGCAGCCGGATAAGTGCGAATTCTTGAGGAGAGAAGTAAGCTATTTGGGTCATATTATCAGTGAGCACGGTGTAAAACCTGACCCTGCGAAAATTAGCGCCGTCAAAAATTTTCCGCGCCCGCGCAACGCGAAACAGATCAAACAATTCCTCGGGCTCGCGGGATACTACAGGCGGTTCATCGCAAATTTTTCTAATATTGCTAAGCCACTTACAAATTTGTTAAAAAAAGACGCGCCCTTTGTATGGCGTAACGAGCAAGAGAATTCATTCGTCAAACTCCGAGATTGCCTATGCGAAGCGCCTATCTTGCAGTACCCCAACTTCAAACAACCATTCGTGATAACGACCGACGCGTCCGCCGAAGCTATTGGTGCTATCTTGAGTCAAGGACCAATAGGCCGCGACTTGCCAATCGCGTACACGTCGCGACTGTTAAACGCTGCGGAGAAAAACTACTCCACGATCGAGAAGGAGTGTCTGGCGATTGTCTACGCCGTCCATTACTTTCGTCCATACATATACGGTAATCAATTCAAACTCGTTACCGACCATCGACCGTTAGTGTGGATGAATTCGGTCAAGGACCCGTCAAGTAGACTCGTACGGTGGAGGCTTAAGTTAGCGGAATTTGACTACGAGATGGTCTATAAAAGTGGAAAAACGAACCTTAATGCGGACGCATTGTCGCGGAATCCCGCTCAAATTTTTCCGCTCTCGTACTCAGAAAACTCGGAGGACGACATCTTCGATGTGCCTCCGGAAACCCGTAAAAAGTATACCACACTAGCGCCTCCTCCTACTCCGGTAACATCAGAACCTGAATTACCGACTCCAGGCACGTCCTTCCGTACCAACACAGCACCACCTCCGCAAGTCGTCAGCGACAGCACCGACTTCTATACTCCTGCTCCAAATGAATTTTTCCGACGCGAACCTCTATTTAATTTCAGCCGTGACGCATTATCAACGCGACGAGACAATGTAGTTGTCTTCGTCACGCAATCTGGGCACCCCTATGACACGGGCGCCAAAGATCTAGCGAACGCTGAAAAATTCCTTCCAAACAAAAATCACGTTCTTACCAAAGCCAAAGTCATACAAATCGGAAACGAATTCCAAATCCAGCTTCCAATCGTCGAACATTCCACCAGATCAATCAATTTCCAGACCGTAATAGAAACATTTAGATCCTTGTGCGACGTTGTAAACGAATTACAATTACAAACATTTAGTATCGCACAAACCTATCTAGACTCCGTATCCTGGTCCCGAATCCAGAAAATCCTTCAGGACCTGTTCTACGAAACAACTGTCCAGATTACGGTCTGCCAGGGCCTCATTAAAACCCCTTCGGTCGAAGAGCGACTGAAAATAATAAGAGAAAACCACGACTCCCCTGTGGGAGGTCACAAAGGGGTTAATAAAACTTATTCTCGCATCAGACAACAATACTTTTGGCCAAACATGAAAACACAAATACAAGAATATATTGGCAAATGTAAAAGTTGTCAGACAGAGAAACTGGTCCGGGTAAAGACCAGACAGCCTCTCACTTTAACCGACACCCCTGGCAGGGCATTCGATAAGATTTCAATGGACGTAATGGGTCCTCTTCCCGAAACTTCCGACGGTTATACAAGTATCCTCACGATCCAAGATCTCCTCACTAAATACTCAGTCGCAGTTCCTCTCAAAACCACCACCGCAGTAGACATTGCCGAAGCTTTAATAAAAGAATTCATTTGTAAATTCGGATGCCCGAAAGGCATACTCACGGACCAAGGTTCGAACTTTATAAACAGCTTGATTAAAGCCATAGCAATCAAATTCCGTATTAAGCAATACAAGTCCACTGCGTTCCATCCACAGACAAACGGGTCCGTTGAACGATCTCACCACGTCCTGGCCGAATATCTGAAGCATTACATAGAGTCGAGTAACGATTGGGTGAATTGGTTACCGTATGCAATGTTTTCATACAACACCAGTGTGCACGAGGGTACATTATACACCCCACACGAACTAGTGTTCGGCAGGATAGCTAGGACGCCGTCAGCCACTCCTTTTCAGGACAGCTCTGATAACGAAACTTATAGCGACTATCTTATACAACTTCAGGAGAAAATCTCGAAATCTCAGGATTTGGCTAAAGCCAATCTAGACAATGCGAAACGCCGTTCTAAATATTATTATGACCGAAATCTCAATGTCCAAAACTTCGAGGTAGGCCAATGGGTCTATCTTTTAAAAGAGCCGAACAAACATAAGTTCCAGGCACAGTATTCTGGACCGTACCGTATCCTCGAAATTTTGGGCAATTGTAATGTTAAGCTGAATGTAAAAGGGCGCCATAAAATTGTTCATACGAACAAAATCAAAATTTGTAAACGAATGCATAGTATGCAGAGTGTGGATGCTAGTGAAAGAAAAGTGCGAAAAACTGAAAATGAAGTCAGTGAGAGCAGTGACATTCAAACGAACGCTGAAAGTGGAAGCGACGAAAGTGCCTGCAATCCGAAGGAAGCCCGCAGTCACGGTCCAATCTCCAAACGTTATCGCCAGGATCAACCAGGCGAAAAACCTCAGATTCCGCAGCATCCAGCCGACAGGACCAAGAGAAGGATCCAGCATCCCGAAATCTACCCAACAGACAAGAGATCTCGGCATGGCCGAGATTCTTTTTCCAAGGGGGGTGGTGTAACGTCAGGCGTACCGCCTGCCACCCTCCGGCGTCCACCTCATCATCCCCAGCATCCGTATCCGGAGCCCCTGCACACGGGCCACCCGCCGACTCGCCGTCCCTACAGAAGGAGACAAAGGTACGAGAGGGAAGAGGGATGCAGCATGCCGCGCCCACGCGCGATCTCCACACACGAGGGGGAGGACTTCACCCCGTATTACGAGGGCGAGGAGCTCTCCGACACATACTGGGTCGAATCCCCAGCGATCACGAAGCCCTATACGTACTTCTCGTACATGTGGGATTAGAATAAGCACACTACTCATATATGTACATACACACCAACACACACCTAGATTTAAGTAAATATATGTATATATTTTATTCATGCACGGTTATGTTCCGTGCACTCGCGCGCACACTCGACGCTCGCGGCTCACGCTTAACGCGGGCCGCGCCCCACTCCGAACGGCCGCCCCACCACGAGGGCCGAGCGGCCGCCCTACTCCGACCGTCCGCCCCACCGCGAGGGCCCAGCGACTCGCGCGCCGCGCGACCCGAGGAGGTCGCGGACGCGAGATCCGAGAGTCAGTTCGCATCTCATCTCCGAACCGAGGAGTTCTAATCCAGCATCCGAACGATGCACCTCCGATCCGAGCAATAGGCTCATTCGCAACGAGCAATTAGCTCTAATGCATTCGTCTCTATCCATACTCCCATAGCGGAGTCCATTCGATACCTTATACTATTTCTAATTCTCATTGTAATCGCTAGTCAGTAACTTAGAATTTAGTCAAGTGTATCTAGTATAGTGAAATCATAGAATATATTTTATTTTTACCAGATTCAAAGTATCTTTATTCGAGTTCAAATACAATTCCTTAATTCTAATCCACGGGTACGCTCGCGATTATTCTAATTCTATATCTCATCTACGATAGTCTTGAGGCTCGACGACTAGAGCGAACCAGCGCTTAGTTGCTCCATCCTCACTTCTACCGTGTACAGAATATCTTGCGCCCAGGTCGATCCCGGTAAGCTAGAGCGAACCAACGCTTAGCCGTGCCGTATTCAACCGAAGTTCAAGTATTCTCGATGAGCCTTGCACCTCCGACAAAGCGTACACGACGCGCGGGGAGGAGAGAGTTCATTCGTCGTCTCGCTCGGGAATACGTGGGTGATGCACCAGAATATTCAATTTCCTACGTTCGAGTCCTGGTTCCTGTGAAGGAGGTTTCCTTCGCCGCACGACCCGTACGAGTCGCCAATCGTCAGGGCCAAACGCCGATACCTGCCAGCCGGAGTCAACCCGCCTGGACGCTTATTCCCGTAGACGTACCTCCGTTCCAGCCGTACGCCGCCGCCATCCCGGTTGCGGATCCAAGGCGTTCCAGGTACCTGGAAAGAGAAATCAGACAGCGGAATCAAGCCTTCGCAAGGTAAGTTTAATGTTAGTTACCGTTTTATCGAGTCCGAAACGCCAACGAACCCGGTCCGGACGCAATTCGCGTTATTTTCGGGAACGGTTACGACTTTGTGCCACCGTTGCGAGCGCAACCGCACCTCGGGACGTGACACTTGAAACGCGATATCGCATCTCTTTCCTGAGTTTCATGATAAGATATAACATTCATTGCGAAGTGTTATGTAAACCTCGTATTCACTTCAAAAGAGTGTAAATGCGACACTTCCTTGCAAGGAAATAGCGTTTGCAGATGTCTACGTATCGTAGCAATAGAGTCCTAATGCTTCTTAAAACGCGATATCGCATTTCACTTCTATGTTTCATGATAAGATATAACATTCACTGCGAAGGGTCATGTAAACCTCGTATTGACTTCAAAAGAGTGTAAATGCGACTGATTCTTGCAAGGAAATAGCGTTTGCAGGAGTCTACGTATCGTAGCAATAGAGTTCTAATGGTTCATAAAACGCGATATCGCATTTCACATCTATGTTTCATGATAAGATATAACATTCATTGCGAAGTGTCATGTAAACCTCGTATTTACTTCAAATGAATGTAAATGCGACACTTCCTTTCAAGGAAATAGCGATTGCAGTTGTCTACGTATCGTAGCAATAGAGTTCTAATGCTTCTTGAAACGCGATATCGCATCTCTATCCTGAGTTTCATGATAAGATATAATATTCACTGCGAAGTGTCATGTAAACCTCGTATTCACTTCAAAAGAGTGTAAATGCGACACTTCCTTGCAAGGAAATAGCGTTTGCAGATGTGTACGTATCGTAGCAATAGAGTTCTAATGCTTCTTAAAACGCGATATCGCATTTAACTTCTATGTTTCATGATAAGATATAACATTCATTGCGAAGTGTCATGTAAACCTCGTATTTACTTCGAATGAATGTAAATGCGACACTTCCTTTCAAGGAAATAGCGCTTACAGATTTCTACGTATCGTAGCAATAGAGTTCTAATGCTTCTTAAAACGCGATATCGCATTTCACTTCTATGTTTCATGATAAGATATAACATTCATTGCGAAGTGTCATGTAAACCTCGTATTCACTTCAAAAGAGTGTAAATGCGACACTTCCTTGCAAGGAAATAGCGGTTGCAGATGTCTACGTATCGTAGCAATAGAGTTCTAATGCTTCATAAAACGCGATATCGCATTTCACATCTATGTTTCACGATAAGATATAACATTCATTGCGAAGTGTCATGTAAACCTCGTATTTACTACAAATGAATGTAAATGCGACACTTCCTTTCAAGGAAATAGCGTTTGCAGATGTCTACGTATCGTAGCAATAGAGTTCTAATGCTTCTTGAAACGCGATATCGCATCTCTTCTCTGAGTTTCATGATAAGATACAATATTCATTGCGAAGTGTCATGTAAACCTCGTATTCCCTTCAAAAGAGTGTAAATGCGACACTTCCTTGCAAGGAAATAGCGTTTGCAGATGTCTACGTATCGTAGCAATAGAGTTCTAATTCTTCTTAAAACGCGATATCGCATTTCACTTCTATGTTTCATGATAAGATATAACATTCATTGCGAAGTGTCATGTAATCCTCGTATTCACTTCAAAAGAGTGTAAATGCGACAGTTCCTTGCAAGGAAATAGCGTTTGCAGATGTCTACGTATCGTAGCAATAGAGTTCTAATGCTTCATAAAACGCGATATCGCATTTCACATCTATGTTTCACGATAAGACATAACATTCATTGCGAAGTGTCATGAAAACCTCGTAGTTACTTCAAATGAATGTAAATGCGACACTTCCTTTCAAGGAAATAGCGTTTGCAGATGTCTACGTATCGTAGCAATAGAGTTCTAATGCTTCTTGGAACGCGATATCGCATCTCTTTCCTGAGTTACATGATAAGATATAACATTCATTGCGAAGTGTCATGTAAACCTCGTATTCACTTCAAAAGAGTGTAAATGCGACACTTCCTTGCAAGGAAATAGCGTTTGCAGATGTCTACGTATCGTAGCAATAGAGTCCTAATGCTTCAAAAAACGCGATATCGCATTTCACATCTATGTTTCACGATAAGATATAACATTCATTGCGAAGTGTCATGTAAACCTCGTATTCACTTCAAAAGAGTGTAAATGCGACAGTTCCTTGCAAGGAAATAGCGTTTGCAGATGTCTACGTATCGTAGCAATAGAGTTCTAATGGTTCATAAAACGCGATATCGCATTTCACATCTATGTTTCATGATAAGATATAACATCCATTGCGAAGTGTCATGTAAACCTCGTATTTACTTCAAATGAATGTAAATGCGACACTTCCTTTCAAGGAAATAGCGTTTGCAGATGTCTACGTATCGTAGCAATAGAGTTCTAATGCTTCATAAAACGCGATATCGAATTTCACATCTATGATTCATGATAAGATATAACATTCATTGCGAAGTGTCATGTAAACCTCGTATTTACTTTAAATGAATGTAAATGCGACACTTCCTTTCAAGGAAATAGCGTTTGCAGATGTCTACGTATCGTAGCAATAGAGTTCTAATGCTTCTTGAAACGCGATATCGCATCTCTTCTCTGAGTTTCATGATAAGATACAATATTCATTGCGAAGTGTCATGTAAACCTCGTATTCCCTTCAAAAGAGTGTAAATGCGACACTTCCTTGCAAGGAAATAGCGTTTGCAGATGTCTACGTATCGTAGCAATAGAGTTCTAATTCTTCTTAAAACGCGATATCGCATTTCACTTCTATGTTTCATGATAAGATATAACATTCATTGCGAAGTGTCATGTAAACCTCGTATTCACTTCAAAAGAGTGTAAATGCGACAGTTCCTTGCAAGGAAATAGCGTTTGCAGATGTCTACGTATCGTAGCAATAGAGTTCTAATGCTTCATAAAACGCGATATCGCATTTCACATCTATGTTTCGCGATAAGACATAATATTCATTGCGAAGTGTCATGAAAACCTCGTAGTTACTTCAAATGAATGTAAATGCGACACTTCCTTTCAAGGAAATAGCGTTTGCAGATGTCTACGTATCGTAGCAATAGAGTTCTAATGCTTCTTGAAACGCGATATCGCATCTCTTTCCTGAGTTACATGATAAGATATAACATTCATTGCGAAGTGTCATGTAAACCTCGTATTCACTTCAAAAGAGTGTAAATGCGACACTTCCTTGCAAGGAAATAGCGTTTGCAGATGTCTACGTATCGTAGCAATAGAGTCCTAATGCTTCAAAAAACGCGATATCGCATTTCACATCTATGTTTCACGATAAGATATAACATTCATTGCGAAGTGTCATGTAAACCTCGTATTCACTTCAAAAGAGTGTAAATGCGACAGTTCCTTGCAAGGAAATAGCGTTTGCAGATGTCTACGTATCGTAGCAATATAGTTCTAATGGTTCATAAAACGCGATATCGCATTTCACATCTATGTTTCATGATAAGATATAACATCCATTGCGAAGTGTCATGTAAACCTCGTATTTACTTCAAATGAATGTAAATGCGACACTTCCTTTCAAGGAAATAGCGTTTGCAGATGTCTACGTATCGTAGCAATAGAGTTCTAATGCTTCATAAAACGCGATATCGAATTTCACATCTATGATTCATGATAAGATATAACATTCATTGCGAAGTGTCATGTAAACCTCGTATTTACTTTAAATGAATGTAAATGCGACACTTCCTTTCAAGGAAATAGCGTTTGCAGATGTCTACGTATCGTAGCAATAGAGTTCTAATGCTTCTTGAAACGCGATATCGCATCTCTTCTCTGAGTTTCATGATAAGATACAATATTCATTGCGAAGTGTCATGTAAACCTCGTATTCCCTTCAAAAGAGTGTAAATGCGACACTTCCTTGCAAGGAAATAGCGTTTGCAGATGTCTACGTATCGTAGCAATAGAGTTCTAATTCTTCTTAAAACGCGAAATCGCATTTCACTTCTACGTTTCATGATAAGATATAACATTCATTGCGAAGTGTCATGTAAACCTCGTATTCACTTCAAAAGAGTGTAAATGCGACAGTTCCTTGCAAGGAAATAGCGTTTGCAGATGTCTACGTATCGTAGCAATAGAGTTCTAATGCTTCATAAAACGCGATATCGCATTTCACATCTATGTTTCACGATAAGACATAACATTCATTGCGAAGTGTCATGAAAACCTCGTAGTTACTTCAAATGAATGTAAATGCGACACTTCCTTTCAAGGAAATAGCGTTTGCAGATGTCTACGTATCGTAGCAATAGAGTTCTAATGCTTCTTGAAACGCGATATCGCATCTCTTTCCTGAGTTACATGATAAGATATAACATTCATTGCGAAGTGTCATGTAAACCTCGTATTCACTTCAAAAGAGTGTAAATGCGACACTTCCTTGCAAGGAAATAGCGTTTGCAGATGTCTTCGTATCGTAGCAATAGGGTCCTAATGCTTCAAAAAACGCGATATCGCATTTCACATCTATGTTTCACGATAAGATATAACATTCATTGCGAAGTGTCATGTAAACCTCGTATTCACTTCAAAAGAGTGTAAATGCGACAGTTCCTTGCAAGGAAATAGCGTTTGCAGATGTCTACGTATCGTAGCAATAGAGTTCTAATGGTTCATAAAACGCGATATCGCATTTCACATCTATGTTTCATGATAAGATATAACATCCATTGCGAAGTGTCATGTAAACCTCGTATTTACTTCAAATGAATGTAAATGCGACACTTCCTTTCAAGGAAATAGCGTTTGCAGATGTCTACGTATCGTAGCAATAGAGTTCTAATGCTTCATAAAACGCGATATCGAATTTCACATCTATGATTCATGATAAGATATAACATTCATTGCGAAGTGTCATGTAAACCTCGTATTTACTTTAAATGAATGTAAATGCGACACTTCCTTTCAAGGAAATAGCGTTTGCAGATGTCTACGTATCGTAGCAATAGAGTTCTAATGCTTCTTGAAACGCGATATCGCATCTCTTCTCTGAGTTTCATGATAAGATACAATATTCATTGCGAAGTGTCATGTAAACCTCGTATTCCCTTCAAAAGAGTGTAAATGCGACACTTCCTTGCAAGGAAATAGCGTTTGCAGATGTCTACGTATCGTAGCAATAGTGTTCTAATTCTTCTTAAAACGCGATATCGCATTTCACATCTATGTTTCACGATAAGATATAACATTCATTGCGAAGTGTCATGTAAACCTCGTATTCACTTCAAAAGAGTGTAAATGCGACAGTTCCTTGCAAGGAAATAGCGTTTGCAGATGTCTACGTATCGTAGCAATAGAGTTCTAATTCTTCTTAAAACGCGATATCGCATTTCACATCTATGTTTCATGATAAGATATAACATCCATTGCGAAGTGTCATGTAAACCTCGTATTTACTTCAAATGAATGTAAATGCGACACTTCCTTTCAAGGAAATAGCGTTTGCAGATGTCTACGTATCGTAGCAATAGAGTTCTAATGCTTCATAAAACGCGATATCGAATTTCACATCTATGATTCATGATAAGATATAACATTCATTGCGAAGTGTCATGTAAACCTCGTATTTACTTTAAATGAATGTAAATGCGACACTTCCTTTCAAGGAAATAGCGTTTGCAGATGTCTACGTATCGTAGCAATAGAGTTCTAATGCTTCTTGAAACGCGATATCGCATCCCTTCTCTGAGTTTCATGATAAGATACAATATTCATTGCGAAGTGTCATGTAAACCTCGTATTCCCTTCAAAAGAGTGTAAATGCGACACTTCCTTCCAAGGAAATAGCGTTTGCAGATGTCTACGTATCGTAGCAATAGAGTTCTAATTCTTCTTAAAACGCGATATCGCATTTCACTTCTATGTTTCATGATAAGATATAACATTCATTGCGAAGTGTCATGTAAACCTCGTATTCACTTCAAAAGAGTGTAAATGCGACAGTTCCTTGCAAGGAAATAGCGTTTGCAGATGTCTACGTATCGTAGCAATAGAGTTCTAATGCTTCATAAAACACGATATCGCATTTCACATCTATGTTCACGATAAGACATAACATTCATTGCGAAGTGTCATGAAAACCTCGTAGTTACTTCAAATGAATGTAAATGCGACACTTCCTTTCAAGGAAATAGCGATTGCAGATGTCTACGTATCGTAGCAATAGAGTTCTAATGCTTCTTGAAACGCGATATCGCATCTCTTTCCTGAGTTACATGATAAGATATAACATTCATTGCGAAGTGTCATGTAAACCTCGTATTCACTTCAAAAGAGTGTAAATGCGACACTTCCTTGCAAGGAAATAGCGTTTGCAGATGTCTACGTATCGTAGCAATAGAGTCCTAATGCTTCAAAAAACGCGATATCGCATTTCACATCTATGTTTCACGATAAGATATAACATTCATTGCGAAGTGTCATGTAAACCTCGTATTCACTTCAAAAGAGTGTAAATGCGACAGTTCCTTGCAAGGAAATAGCGTTTGCAGATGTCTACGTATCGTAGCAATAGAGTTCTAATGGTTCATAAAACGCGATATCGCATTTCACATCTATGTTTCATGATAAGGTATAACATCCATTGCGAAGTGTCATGTAAACCTCGTATTTACTTCAAATGAATGTAAATGCGACACTTCCTTTCAAGGAAATAGCGTTTGCAGATGTCTACGTATCGTAGCAATAGAGTTCTAATGCTTCATAAAACGCGATATCGAATTTCACATCTATGATTCATGATAAGATATAACATTCATTGCGAAGTGTCATGTAAACCTCGTATTTACTTTAAATGAATGTAAATGCGACACTTCCTTTCAAGGAAATAGCGTTTGCAGATGTCTACGTATCGTAGCAATAGAGTTCTAATGCTTCTTGAAACGCGATATCGCATCTCTTCTCTGAGTTTCATGATAAGATATAACATTCATTGCGAAGTGTCATGTAAACCTCGTATTCCCTTCAAAAGAGTGTAAATGCGACACTTCCTTGCAAGGAAATAGCGTTTGCAGATGTCTTCGTATCGTAGCAATAGAGTCCTAATGCTTCAAAAAACGCGATATCGCATTTCACATCTATGTTTCACGATAAGATATAACATTCATTGCGAAGTGTCATGTAAACCTCGTATTCACTTCAAAAGAGTGTAAATGCGACAGTTCCTTGCAAGGAAATAGCGTTTGCAGATGTCTACGTATCGTAGCAATAGAGTTCTAATGGTTCATAAAACGCGATATCGCATTTCACATCTATGTTTCATGATAAGATATAACATCCATTGCGAAGTGTCATGTAAACCTCGTATTTACTTCAAATGAATGTAAATGCGACACTTCCTTTCAAGGAAATAGCGTTTGCAGATGTCTACGTATCGTAGCAATAGAGTTCTAATGCTTCATAAAACGCGATATCGAATTTCACATCTATGATTCATGATAAGATATAACATTCATTGCGAAGTGTCATGTAAACCTCGTATTTACTTTAAATGAATGTAAATGCGACACTTCCTTTCAAGGAAATAGCGTTTGCAGATGTCTACGTATCGTAGCAATAGAGTTCTAATGCTTCTTGAAACGCGATATCGCATCTCTTCTCTGAGTTTCATGATAAGATACAATATTCATTGCGAAGTGTCATGTAAACCTCGTATTCCCTTCAAAAGAGTGTAAATGCGACACTTCCTTGCAAGGAAATAGCGTTTGCAGATGTCTACGTATCGTAGCAATAGAGTTCTAATTCTTCTTAAAACGCGATATCGCATTTCACTTCTATGTTTCATGATAAGATATAACATTCATTGCGAAGTGTCATGTAAACCTCGTATTCACTTCAAAAGAGTGTAAATGCGACAGTTCCTTGCAAGGAAATAGCGTTTGCAGATGTCTACGTATCGTAGCAATAGAGTTCTAATGCTTCATAAAACGCGATATCGCATTTCACATCTATGTTTCACGATAAGACATAACATTCATTGCGAAGTGTCATGAAAACCTCGTAGTTACTTCAAATGAATGTAAATGCGACACTTCCTTTCAAGGAAATAGCGATTGCAGATGTCTACGTATCGTAGCAATAGAGTTCTAATGCTTCTTGAAACGCGATATCGCATCTCTTTCCTGAGTTACATGATAAGATATAACATTCATTGCGAAGTGTCATGTAAACCTCGTATTCACTTCAAAAGAGTGTAAATGCGACACTTCCTTGCAAGGAAATAGCGTTTGCAGATGTCTACGTATCGTAGCAATAGAGTCCTAATGCTTCAAAAAACGCGATATCGCATTTCACATCTATGTTTCACGATAAGATATAACATTCATTGCGAAGTGTCATGTAAACCTCGTATTCACTTCAAAAGAGTGTAAATGCGACAGTTCCTTGCAAGGAAATAGCGTTTGCAGATGTCTACGTATCGTAGCAATAGAGTTCTAATGGTTCATAAAACGCGATATCGCATTTCACATCTATGTTTCATGATAAGATATAACATCCATTGCGAAGTGTCATGTAAACCTCGTATTTACTTCAAATGAATGTAAATGCGACACTTCCTTTCAAGGAAATAGCGTTTGCAGATGTCTACGTATCGTAGCAATAGAGTTCTAATGCTTCATAAAACGCGATATCGAATTTCACATCTATGATTCATGATAAGATATAACATTCATTGCGAAGTGTCATGTAAACCTCGTATTTACTTTAAATGAATGTAAATGCGACACTTCCTTTCAAGGAAATAGCGTTTGCAGATGTCTACGTATCGTAGCAATAGAGTTCTAATGCTTCTTGAAAC
This sequence comes from Xylocopa sonorina, assembly GCF_050948175.1. Classification (NCBI taxonomy): domain Eukaryota; kingdom Metazoa; phylum Arthropoda; class Insecta; order Hymenoptera; family Apidae; genus Xylocopa; species Xylocopa sonorina. Next base: position 63,654 of record NW_027490509.1, on the reverse strand, counting down.
GCGATATCGCATCTCTTCTCTGAGTTTCATGATAAGATACAATATTCATTGCAAAGTGTCATGTAAACCTCGTATTCACTTCAAAAGAGTGTAAATGCGACACTTCCTTGCAAGGAAATAGCGTTTGCAGATGTCTACGTATCGTAGCAATAGAGTCCTAATGCTTCAAAAAACGCGATATCGCATTTCACATCTATGTTTCACGATAAGATATAACATTCATTGCGAAGTGTCATGTAAACCTCGTATTCACTTCAAAAGAGTGTAAATGCGACAGTTCCTTGCAAGGAAATAGCGTTTGCAGATGTCTACGTATCGTAGCAATAGAGTTCTAATGGTTCATAAAACGCGATATCGCATTTCACATCTATGTTTCATGATAAGATATAACATCCATTGCGAAGTGTCATGTAAACCTCGTATTTACTTCAAATGAATGTAAATGCGACACTTCCTTTCAAGGAAATAGCGTTTGCAGATGTCTACGTATCGTAGCAATAGAGTTCTAATGCTTCATAAAACGCGATATCGAATTTCACATCTATGATTCATGATAAGATATAACATTCATTGCGAAGTGTCATGTAAACCTCGTATTTACTTTAAATGAATGTAAATGCGACACTTCCTTTCAAGGAAATAGCGTTTGCAGATGTCTACGTATCGTAGCAATAGAGTTCTAATGCTTCTTGAAACGCGATATCGCATCTCTTCTCTGAGTTTCATGATAAGATACAATATTCATTGCGAAGTGTCATGTAAACCTCGTATTCCCTTCAAAAGAGTGTAAATGCGACACTTCCTTGCAAGGAAATAGCGTTTGCAGATGTCTACGTATCGTAGCAATAGAGTTCTAATTCTTCTTAAAACGCGATATCGCATTTCACTTCTATGTTTCATGATAAGATATAACATTCATTGCGAAGTGTCATGTAAACCTCGTATTCACTTCAAAAGAGTGTAAATGCGACAGTTCCTTGCAAGGAAATAGCGTTTGCAGATGTCTACGTATCGTTGCAATAGAGTTCTAATGCTTCATAAAACGCGATATCGCATTTCACATCTATGTTTCACGATAGGACATAACATTCATTGCGAAGTGTCATGAAAACCTCGTAGTTACTTCAAATGAATGTAAATGCGACACTTCCTTTCAAGGAAATAGCGTTTGCAGATGTCTACGTATCGTAGCAATAGAGTTCTAATGCTTCTTGAAACGCGATATCGCATCTCTTTCCTGAGTTACATGATAAGATATAACATTCATTGCGAAGTGTCATGTAAACCTCGTATTCACTTCAAAAGAGTGTAAATGCGACACTTCCTTGCAAGGAAATAGCGATTGCAGATGTATACGTATCGTAGCAATAGAGTCCTAATGCTTCAAAAAACGCGATATCGCATTTCACATCTATGTTTCACGATAAGATATAACATTCATTGCGAAGTGTCATGTAAACCTCGTATTCACTTCAAAAGAGTGTAAATGCGACAGTTCCTTGCAAGGAAATAGCGTTTGCAGATGTCTACGTATCGTAGCAATAGAGTTCTAATGGTTCATAAAACGCGATATCGCATTTCACATCTATGTTTCATGATAAGATATAACATCCATTGCGAAGTGTCATGTAAACCTCGTATTTACTTCAAATGAATGTAAATGCGACACTTCCTTTCAAGGAAATAGCGTTTGCAGATGTCTACGTATCGTAGCAATAGAGTTCTAATGCTTCATAAAACGCGATATCGCATTTCACATCTATGATTCATGATAAGATATAACATTCATTGCGAAGTGTCATGTAAACCTAGTATTTACTTTAAATGAATGTAAATGCGACACTTCCTTGCAAGGAAATAGCGTTTGCAGATGTCTACGTATCGTAGCAATAGAGTTCTAATGCTTCTTGAAACGCGATATCGCATCTCTTCTCTGAGTTTCATGATAAGATACAATATTCATTGCGAAGTGTCATGTAAACCTCGTATTCCCTTCAAAAGAGTGTAAATGCGACACTTCCTTGCAAGGAATTAGCGTTTGCAGATGTCTACGTATCGAAGAAATAGAGTTCTAATGGTTCATAAAACGCGATATCGCATTTCACATCTATGTTTCATGATAAGATATAACATCCATTGCGAAGTGTCATGTAAACCTCGTATTTACTTCAAATGAATGTAAATGCGACACTTCCTTTCAAGGAAATAGCGTTTGCAGATGTCTACGTATCGTAGCAATAGAGTTCTAATGCTTCATAAAACGCGATATCGAATTTCACATCTATGATTCATGATAAGATATAACATTCATTGCGAAGTGTCATGTAAACCTCGTATTTACTTTAAATGAATGTAAATGCGACACTTCCTTTCAAGGAAATAGCGTTTGCAGATGTCTACGTATCGTAGCAATAGAGTTCTAATGCTTCTTGAAACGCGATATCGCATCCCTTCTCTGAGTTTCATGATAAGATACAATATTCATTGCGAAGTGTCATGTAAACCTCGTATTCCCTTCAAAAGAGTGTAAATGCGACACTTCCTTGCAAGGAAATAGCGTTTGCAGATGTCTACGTATCGTAGCAATAGAGTTCTAATTCTTCTTAAAACGCGATATCGCCTTTCACTTCTATGTTTCATGATAAGATATAACATTCATTGCGAAGTGTCATGTAAACCTCGTATTCACTTCAAAAGAGTGTAAATGCGACAGTTCCTTGCAAGGAAATAGCGTTTGCAGATGTCTACGTATCGTAGCAATAGAGTTCTAATGCTTCATAAAACGCGATATCGCATTTCACATCTATGTTTCACGAAAAGACATAACATTCATTGCGAAGTGTCATGAAAACCTCGTAGTTACTTCAAATGAATGTAAATGCGACACTTCCTTTCAAGGAAATAGCGTTTGCAGATGTCTACGTATCGTAGCAATAGAGTTCTAATGCTTCTTGAAACGCGATATCGCATCTCTTTCCTGAGTTACATGATAAGATATAACATTCATTGCGAAGTGTCATGTAAACCTCGTATTCACTTCAAAAGAGTGTAAATGCGACACTTCCTTGCAAGGAAATAGCGTTTGCAGATGTCTACGTATCGTAGCAATAGAGTCCTAATGCTTTAAAAAACGCGATATCGCATTTCACATCTATGTTTCACGATAAGATATAACATTCATTGCGAAGTGTCATGTAAACCTCGTATTCACTTCAAAAGAGTGTAAATGCGACAGTTCCTTGCAAGGAAATAGCGTTTGCAGATGTCTACGTATCGTAGCAATAGAGTTCTAATGCTTCATAAAACGCGATATCGCATTTCACATCTATGTTTCACGATAAGACATAACATTCATTGCGAAGTGTCATGAAAACCTCGTAGTTACTTCAAATGAATGTAAATGCGACACTTCCTTTCAAGGAAATAGCGTTTGCAGATGTCTACGTATCGTAGCAATAGAGTTCTAATGCTTCTTGAAACGCGATATCGCATCTCTTTCCTGAGTTACATGATAAGATATAACATTCATTGCGAAGTGTCATGTAAACCTCGTATTCACTTCAAAAGAGTGTAAATGCGACACTTCCTTGCAAGGAAATAGCGTTTGCAGATGTCTACGTATCGTAGCAATAGAGTCCTAATGCTTCAAAAAACGCGATATCGCATTTCACATCTATGTTTCACGATAAGATATAACATTCATTGCGAAGTGTCATGTAAACCTCGTATTCACTTCAAAAGAGTGTAAATGCGACAGTTCCTTGCAAGGAAATAGCGTTTGCAGATGTCTACGTATCGTAGCAATAGAGTTCTAATGGTTCATAAAACGCGATATCGCATTTCACATCTATGTTTCATGATAAGATATAACATCCATTGCGAAGTGTCATGTAAACCTCGTATTTACTTCAAATGAATGTAAATGCGACACTTCCTTTCAAGGAAATAGCGTTTGCAGATGTCTACGTATCGTAGCAATAGAGTTCTAATGCTTCATAAAACGCGATATCGAATTTCACATCTATGATTCATGATAAGATATAACATTCATTGCGAAGTGTCATGTAAACCTCGTATTTACTTTAAATGAATGTAAATGCGACACTTCCTTTCAAGGAAATAGCGTTTGCAGATGTCTACGTATCGTAGCAATAGAGTTCTAATGCTTCTTGAAACGCGATATCGCATCTCTTCTCTGAGTTTCATGATAAGATACAATATTCATTGCGAAGTGTCATGTAAACCTCGTATTCCCTTCAAAAGAGTGTAAATGCGACACTTCCTTGCAAGGAAATAGCGTTTGCAGATGTCTACGTATCGTAGCAATAGAGTTCTAATTCTTCTTAAAACGCGATATCGCATTTCACTTCTATGTTTCATGATAAGATATAACATTCATTGCGAAGTGTCATGTAAACCTCGTATTCACTTCAAAAGAGTGTAAATGCGACAGTTTCTTGCAAGGAAATAGCGTTTGCAGATGTCTACGTATCGTTGCAATAGAGTTCTAATGCTTCATAAAACGCGATATCGCATTTCACATCTATGTTTCACGATAGGACATAACATTCATTGCGAAGTGTCATGAAAACCTCGTAGTTACTTCAAATGAATGTAAATGCGACACTTCCTTTCAAGGAAATAGCGTTTGCAGATGTCTACGTATCGTAGCAATAGAGTTCTAATGCTTCTTGAAACGCGATATCGCATCTCTTTCCTGAGTTACATGATAAGATATAACATTCATTGCGAAGTGTCATGTAAACCTCGTATTCACTTCAAAAGAGTGTAAATGCGACACTTCCTTGCAAGGAAATAGCGATTGCAGATGTATACGTATCGTAGCAATAGAGTCCTAATGCTTCAAAAAACGCGATATCGCATTTCACATCTATGTTTCACGATAAGATATAACATTCATTGCGAAGTGTCATGTAAACCTCGTATTCACTTCAAAAGAGTGTAAATGCGACAGTTCCTTGCAAGGAAATAGCGTTTGCAGATGTCTACGTATCGTAGCAATAGAGTTCTAATGGTTCATAAAACGCGATATCGCATTTCACATCTATGTTTCATGATAAGATATAACATCCATTGCGAAGTGTCATGTAAACCTCGTATTTACTTCAAATGAATGTAAATGCGACACTTCCTTTCAAGGAAATAGCGTTTGCAGATGTCTACGTATCGTAGCAATAGAGTTCTAATGCTTCATAAAACGCGATATCGCATTTCACATCTATGATTCATGATAAGATATAACATTCATTGCGAAGTGTCATGTAAACCTAGTATTTACTTTAAATGAATGTAAATGCGACACTTCCTTTCAAGGAAATAGCGTTTGCAGATGTCTACGTATCGTAGCAATAGAGTTCTAATGCTTCTTGAAACGCGATATCGCATCTCTTCTCTGAGTTTCATGATAAGATACAATATTCATTGCGAAGTGTCATGTAAACCTCGTATTCCCTTCAAAAGAGTGTAAATGCGACACTTCCTTGCAAGGAATTAGCGTTTGCAGATGTCTACGTATCGAAGAAATAGAGTTCTAATTCTTCTTAATACGCGATATCGCATTTCACATCTATGTTTCACGATAAGATATAACATTCATTGCGAAGTGTCATGTAAACCTCGTATTCACTTCAAAAGAGTGTAAATGCGACAGTTCCTTGCAAGGAAATAGCGTTTGCAGATGTCTACGTATCGTAGCAATAGAGTTCTAATGGTTCATAAAACGCGATATCGCATTTCACACCTATGTTTCATGATAAGATATAACATCCATTGCGAAGTGTCATGTAAACCTCGTATTTACTTCAAATGAATGTAAATGCGACACTTCCTTTCAAGGAAATAGCGTTTGCAGATGTCTACGTATCGTAGCAATAGAGTTCTAATGGTTCATAAAACGCGATATCGAATTTCACATCTATGATTCATGATAAGATATAACATTCATTGCGAAGTGTCATGTAAACCTCGTATTTACTTTAAATGAATGTAAATGCGACACTTCCTTTCAAGGAAATAGCGTTTGCAGATGTCTACGTATCGTAGCAATAGAGTTCTAATGCTTCTTGAAACGCGATATCGCATCTCTTCTCTGAGTTTCATGATAAGATACAATATTCATTGCGAAGTGTCATGTAAACCTCGTATTCCCTTCAAAAGAGTGTAAATGCGACACTTCCTTGCAAGGAAATAGCGTTTGCAGATGTCTACGTATCGTAGCAATAGAGTTCTAATTCTTCTTAAAACGCGATATCGCATTTCACTTCTATGTTTCATGATAAGATATAACATTCATTGCGAAGTGTCATGTAAACCTCGTATTCACTTCAAAAGAGTGTAAATGCGACAGTTCCTTGCAAGGAAATAGCGTTTGCAGATGTCTACGTATCGTAGCAATAGAGTTCTAATGCTTCATAAAACGCGATATCGCATTTCACATCTATGTTTCACAATAAGACATAACATTCATTGCGAAGTGTCATGAAAACCTCGTAGTTACTTCAAATGAATGTAAATGCGACACTTCCTTTCAAGGAAATAGCGTTTGCAGATGTCTACGTATCGTAGCAATAGAGTTCTAATGCTTCTTGAAACGCGATATCGCATCTCTTTCCTGAGTTACATGATAAGATATAACATTCATTGCGAAGTGTCATGTAAACCTCGTATTCACTTCAAAAGAGTGTAAATGCGACACTTCCTTGCAAGGAAATAGCGTTTGCAGATGTCTACGTATCGTAGCAATAGAGTCCTAATGCTTCAAAAAACGCGATATCGCATTTAACTTCTATGTTTCATGATAAGAGATAACATTCATTGCGAAGTGTCATGTAAACCTCGTATTTACTTTGAATGAATGTAAATGCGACACTTCCTTTCAAGGAAATAGCGCTTACAGATTTCTACGTATCGTAGCAATAGAGTTCTAATGCTTCTTAAAACGCGATATCGCATTTCACATCTATGATTCATGATAAGATATAACATTCATTGCGAAGTGTCATGTAAACCTCGTATTTACTTTAAATGAATGTAAATGCGACACTTCCTTTCAAGGAAATATCGTTTGCAGATGTCTACGTATCGTAGCAATAGAGTTCTAATGCTTCTTGAAACGCGATATCGCATCTCTTCTCTGAGTTTCATGATAAGATACAATATTCATTGCGAAGTGTCATGTAAACCTCGTATTCCCTTCAAAAGAGTGTAAATGCGACACTTCCTTGCAAGGAAATAGCGTTTGCAGATGTCTACGTATCGTAGCAATAGAGTTCTAATTCTTCTTAAAACGCGATATCGCATTTCACTTCTATGTTTCATGATAAGATATAACATTCATTGCGAAGTATCATGTAAACCTCGTATTCACTTCAAAAGAGTGTAAATGCGACACTTCCTTGCAAGGAAATAGCGTTTGCAGATGTCTACGTATCTTAGCAATAGAGTTCTAATGCTTCATAAAACGCGATATCGCATTTCACATCTATGTTTCACGATAAGATATAACATTCATTGCGAAGTGTCATGTAAACCTCGTATTTACTTCAAATGAATGTAAATGCGACACTTCCTTGCAAGGAAATAGCGTTTGCAGATGTCTACGTATCGTAGCAATAGAGTTCTAATGCTTCTTGAAACGCGATATCGCATCTCTTTTCTGAGTTTCATGATAAGATATAAAATTCATTGGGAAGCGTTATGTAAACCTCGTATTCACTTCAAAGGAGTGTAAATGCGACAGTTCCTTGCAAGGAAATAGCTTTTGCAGATGTCTACGTATCGTAGCAATAGAGTTCTAATGGTTCATAAAACGCGATATCGCATTTCACATCTATGTTTCATGATAAGATATAACATTCATTGCGAAGTGTCATGTAAACCTCGTATTTACTTCAAATGAATGTAAATGCGACACTTCCTTTGTAACGTCAGGCGTACCGCCTGCCACCCTCCGGCGTCCACCTCATCATCCCCAGCATCCGTATCCGGAGCCCCTGCACACGGGCCACCCGCCGACTCGCCGTCCCTACAGAAGGAGACAAAGGTACGAGAGGGAAGAGGGATGCAGCATGCCGCGCCCACGCGCGATCTCCACACACGAGGGGGAGGACTTCACCCCGTATTACGAGGGCGAGGAGCTCTCCGACACATACTGGGTCGAATCCCCAGCGATCACGAAGCCCTATACGTACTTCTCGTACATGTGGGATTAGAATAAGCACACTACTCATATATGTACATACACACCAACACACACCTAGATTTAAGTAAATATATGTATATATTTTATTCATGCACGGTTATGTTCCGTGCACTCGCGCGCACACTCGACGCTCGCGGCTCACGCTTAACGCGGGCCGCGCCCCACTCCGAACGGCCGCCCCACCACGAGGGCCGAGCGGCCGCCCTACTCCGACCGTCCGCCCCACCGCGAGGGCCCAGCGACTCGCGCGCCGCGCGACCCGAGGAGGTCGCGGACGCGAGATCCGAGAGTCAGTTCGCATCTCATCTCCGAACCGAGGAGTTCTAATCCAGCATCCGAACGATGCACCTCCGATCCGAGCAATAGGCTCATTCGCAACGAGCAATTAGCTCTAATGCATTCGTCTTTATCCATACTCCCATAGCGGAGTCCATTCGATACCTTATACTATTTCTAATTCTCATTGTAATCGCTAGTCAGTAACTTAGAATTTAGTCAAGTGTATCTAGTATAGTGAAATCATAGAATATAGTTTATTTTTACCAGATTCAAAGTATCTTTATTCGAGTTCAAATACAATTCCTTAATTCTAATCCACGGGTACGCTCGCGATTATTCTAATTCTATATCTCATCTACGATAGTCTTGAGGCTCGACGACTAGAGCGAACCAGCGCTTAGTTGCTCCATCCTCACTTCTACCGTGTACAGAATATCTTGCGCCCAGGTCGATCCCGGTAAGCTAGAGCGAACCAACGCTTAGCCGTGCCGTATTCAACCGAAGTTCAAGTATTCTCGATGAGCCTTGCACCTCCGACAAAGCGTACACGACGCGCGGGGAGGAGAGAGTTCATTCGTCGTCTCGCTCGGGAATACGTGGGTGATGCACCAGAATATTCAATTTCCTACGTTCGAGTCCTGGTTCCTGTGAAGGAGGTTTCCTTCGCCGCACGACCCGTACGAGTCGCCAATCGTCAGGGCCAAACGCCGATACCTGCCAGCCGGAGTCAACCCGCCTGGACGCTTATTCCCGTAGACGTACCTCCGTTCCAGCCGTACGCCGCCGCCATCCCGGTTGCGGATCCAAGGCGTTCCAGGTACCTGGAAAGAGAAATCAGACAGCGGAATCAAGCCTTCGCAAGGTAAGTTTAATGTTAGTTACCGTTTTATCGAGTCCGAAACGCCAACGAACCCGGTCCGGACGCAATTCGCGTTATTTTCGGGAACGGTTACGACTTTGTGCCACCGTTGCGAGCGCAACCGCACCTCGGGACGTGACACGAAAGTTATTTTTGGTGACAGCGGTGGGATAGCCACGCGTTTCCTCCGGAAATTCCGCCGAAAGGAACCGCGAAACTAGATATGGCAACCCGGACTCCGACAAAAACGCGCCAGCAGACACAGCGAGCCGCCGCGATGGCCGATTCCGAACGCGAAAAACGCACTAGCAGAACGCTTGATTTCCAAGACGCTATCGCCGAGCCTCTTCCTAGTACCGCGCAACAAAATACTTCAGCGAAAAATACGAAAGCGACCGATCCGAGTAATGCCGCGTTGCTCCAGCAAATAGAAATTCTACGTCGTGAAATAGAATCTATTCGCAGAACGCCTGATTTAACGCGCGACGATACTGTTTCTCTAGATATTCCTCGGGGAAATCCGCTTTCCGGACATAATTCGAGCTCCGATTTTAATACAAATAGTTCGCAACACGACGAGCTATCACTTAAGCAGGCCCTCGAAGCCGTGCCGACATTCGATGGTCAGAACATTCCCATTCTTCAGTTTACCCGAGCGTGTAAACGCGCTTATGAGCTTATCCCTAATGGGTGCGAGCGAACTTTCACACGCCTGCTTAAGGGAAAACTCAAGGGTCGTGCCTACGCCGCGCTAGAAGACGAGCCATGTTACACAATACTCGAATTAACGGACGTTCTTCGCAGCACATTTTGCTCCGTAAAATCAGCTCATCATTATCGGGGTGAACTTGCAAATATATTCATGCGCGCGAACGAGCACATTCTAGATTACATCGGTCGAGTAAAAGATCTTAGAACCGCTATAATTGATTGCGAGAGGCTTGCTCGACGAGACACACCGGAATCGCTCGATGACGTAGACGCGCTCACATTACAGTGTTTTAAAGACGGTCTCATTCCGGAAATTCGAATGCAAATGACGATAAATTCATTCGGCACATTGCGAGAAACGTTCGCTCGAGCGCGAGAACTTTACCAAATGCACGAACGTGATTGCAACCGACTAGGTAGATCGCGTGCCGCGCGACCAGAATTGCGCGAAAAACCAGCCGAAATTATTTGCCGAAAATGCAATAATATCGGACATTACGCGACCGAGTGTCGGTTCAGACCGCCATCGCCGTACCGATCGCAGGAATACCGTGACGCTTACTTGCGATCCAGGGACGTACCGCCTCCTACTCGAGGCCCCGCGTACGAACAACCGAGACAAATCGTAGTCAGGGACGCGCCCAAATTTTGTCGCTATTGCAAGACCCCGGGGCACGAAATAGGCGAGTGCCGCAAAAGACAGTACAACAACGCGGTAAACAAAAATTCGGGAAACGACAATGGCCTCCGCACCCGCCGCGAGACAGGTGGCGAGGCCGCGCACCAAGTCCGTCCTCTCGCCGCGAACAACTCCAACGCGGAAATCGACGAAACGCCGCGATAAATATAACCGGAAAAACTAGCACGCCAAACGTAATTCTAAAATCCGATCTTCTAATTTCACCAACTCGCTTCATGGTGGACACTGGGGCGGAAATAAATATTATAAAACGTTCGGCTCTAAAAGCATCCGCGCGAATCGATAAGTCCGAGATCGTCATAATAACAGGGGTAACCGATGGCAAAACCGCAACCCTAGGGACGGTGAATCTTGTCATTTTCGGTCGCGTCGTTCCTTTTAATGTGGTCGAGGATGATTTTCCCCTCAAACCAAGCGGGATCCTCGGCTCCGGGTTCTGTATGGACGCAGAAATCTCTTTTCCAAATAAAATAATCAAATGGAATGGTAAGAGAATTCCTTTCGAAGACGATATCGAAGCACTCGAGGAACCGTCACCGGACTCGAAAATAAAGCCTCTCCTATCGCCGAAACGTAAACAAGCGCCGCGCACGGAATCTATTCCCCCTCCGCCGCCGCGCCCGCCGCGTAAATCATCGCCTCCGCTGAAACGCGATGCAACAACGAAATCGAAGCTTCGAACGCAAGACAAAGCAGCTTCTCCGAAGTCAGGAGACCGTATCTCCATTCCGCCGAGATCAAATATCGGTATCAAGGTCCGCGTAGTTAATTCGAATCTCGCGGAAGGTATAATTCCTCGTATCGATCTTGCGCCGGGCATATTTTTCGGAAACGCTCTCGTCAGAGTAATTCGGGGCAAAGCGGTAACTCGAATAATTAATTCATCCGACCGCGCCGTCGAAATCGCGTTACCAGAGATCATACTCGAGCCCGCGCAAATCATGACTCCCCTCCACGAGGAGGATAGTCCGTCGCTCTATCCGGTTTTTTCTAAATCTACTAAATCTAACGTATCCGCCGTACCGATCGGCTCATCCCAAAAAGGGAAAACTTCTATTTCTTTCTCGAGTCAGACACCATACTCGACAATCGAAACTCCTCCTTCGCGTTGCAAAATCGCGAATGTTCAACAGATCTCTTATGCTCAGGCGGTTAAAAATAATGTACAACAGGCGCCGTTAAAACAAACATCGAAATCCGCCAACCTTTCGAAATCTCGCTTAGATCGAATTCTTAGTCTCCTCCGTCTCGACCACCTCAACGCAGAGGAAAGAGAGCACGTCGTCCGTCTCGTTCAAAGCACGCAGGAGCTTTTTCACATTGAGGGGGATAAATTAGGGCATACGTCAGCAACCACGCACAAGATTCCAACCGTCGACGACCGCCCCGTCAATGTGAAACAATACCGTTTCCCACCAGCTCATAAGGAGGAGATTCGACGACAAGTCGACAAATTTTTACAAAATGGTGTCATCTCTCCGTCAAAATCACCATATAATTCGCCATTGTGGGTTGTTCCAAAGAAACCGGACTCCTTGGGCAACAAGCAATGGCGCGTCGTCATCGACTACCGCGCACTCAATGAGAAATCTGTCGCCGATGCCTATCCCCTCCCTTGCATTACCGAGATACTTGATCAGCTCGGGAGCGCGAAGTATTTTAGTACATTCGATCTCGCGAGCGGATTTCACCAGATCCCAATGGAGCCCGCCGATGCTCCCAAAACCGCTTTTTCGACGCCTCACGGGCATTATGAATTTAAAAGAATGCCATTCGGATTAAAAAATGCGCCAGCGACGTTCCAACGACTTATGGACAATGTCCTGTCCGGTCTCCAGGGGAACGAAATTTTCGTCTATTTGGACGACATTGTTATCTACGCTAGCTCTCTTCAAGAACATCGACTTAAATTCGATAAATTAACTCAACGGCTCAAAGAAGCTAATTTAGTATTGCAGCCGGATAAGTGCGAATTCTTGAGGAGAGAAGTAAGCTATTTGGGTCATATTATCAGTGAGCACGGTGTAAAACCTGACCCTGCGAAAATTAGCGCCGTCAAAAATTTTCCGCGCCCGCGCAACGCGAAACAGATCAAACAATTCCTCGGGCTCGCGGGATACTACAGGCGGTTCATCGCAAATTTTTCTAATATTGCTAAGCCACTTACAAATTTGTTAAAAAAAGACGCGCCCTTTGTATGGCGTAACGAGCAAGAGAATTCATTCGTCAAACTCCGAGATTGCCTATGCGAAGCGCCTATCTTGCAGTACCCCAACTTCAAACAACCATTCGTGATAACGACCGACGCGTCCGCCGAAGCTATTGGTGCTATCTTGAGTCAAGGACCAATAGGCCGCGACTTGCCAATCGCGTACACGTCGCGACTGTTAAACGCTGCGGAGAAAAACTACTCCACGATCGAGAAGGAGTGTCTGGCGATTGTCTACGCCGTCCATTACTTTCGTCCATACATATACGGTAATCAATTCAAACTCGTTACCGACCATCGACCGTTAGTGTGGATGAATTCGGTCAAGGACCCGTCAAGTAGACTCGTACGGTGGAGGCTTAAGTTAGCGGAATTTGACTACGAGATGGTCTATAAAAGTGGAAAAACGAACCTTAATGCGGACGCATTGTCGCGGAATCCCGCTCAAATTTTTCCGCTCTCGTACTCAGAAAACTCGGAGGACGACATCTTCGATGTGCCTCCGGAAACCCGTAAAAAGTATACCACACTAGCGCCTCCTCCTACTCCGGTAACATCAGAACCTGAATTACCGACTCCAGGCACGTCCTTCCGTACCAACACAGCACTACCTCCGCAAGTCGCCAGCGACAGCACCGACTTCTATACTCCTGCTCCAAATGAATTTTTCCGACGCGAACCTCTATTTAATTTCAGCCGTGACGCATTATCAACGCGACGAGACAATGTAGTTGTCTTCGTCACGCAATCTGGGCACCCCTATGACACGGGCGCCAAAGATCTAGCGAACGCTGAAAAATTCCTTCCAAACAAAAATCACGTTCTTACCAAAGCCAAAGTCATACAAATCGGAAACGAATTCCAAATCCAGCTTCCAATCATCGAACATTCCACCAGATCAATCAATTTCCAGACCGTAATAGAAACATTCAGATCCTTGTGCGACGTTGTAAACGAATTACAATTACAAACATTTAGTATCGCACAAACCTATCTAGACTCCGTATCCTGGTCCCGAATCCAGAAAATCCTTCAGGACCTGTTTTATGAAACAACTGTCCAGATTACGGTCTGCCAGGGCCTCATTAAAACCCCTTCGGTCGAAGAGCGACTGAAAATAATAAGAGAAAACCACGACTCCCCTGTGGGAGGTCACAAAGGGGTTAATAAAACTTATTCTCGCATCAGACAACAATACTTTTGGCCAAACATGAAAACACAAATACAAGAATATATTGGCAAATGTAAAAGTTGTCAGACAGAGAAACTGGTCCGGGTAAAGACCAGACAGCCTCTCACTTTAACCGACACCCCTGGCAGGGCATTCGATAAGATTTCAATGGACGTAATGGGTCCTCTTCCCGAAACTTCCGACGGTTATACAAGTATCCTCACGATCCAAGATCTCCTCACTAAATACTCAGTCGCAGTTCCTCTCAAAACCACCACCGCAGTAGACATTGCCGAAGCTTTAATAAAAGAATTCATTTGTAAATTCGGATGCCCGAAAGGCATACTCACGGACCAAGGTTCGAACTTTATAAACAGCTTGATTAAAGCCATAGCAATCAAATTCCGTATTAAGCAATACAAGTCCACTGCGTTCCATCCACAGACAAACGGGTCCGTTGAACGATCTCACCACGTCCTGGCCGAATATCTGAAGCATTACATAGAGTCGAGTAACGATTGGGTGAATTGGTTACCGTATGCAATGTTTTCATACAACACCAGTGTGCACGAGGGTACATTATACACCCCACACGAACTAGTGTTCGGCAGGATAGCTAGGACGCCGTCAGCCACTCCTTTTCAGGACAGCTCTGATAACGAAACTTATAGCGACTATCTTATACAACTTCAGGAGAAAATCTCGAAATCTCAGGATTTGGCTAAAGCCAATCTAGACAATGCGAAACGCCGTTCTAAATATTATTATGACCGAAATCTCAATGTCCAAAACTTCGAGGTAGGCCAATGGGTCTATCTTTTAAAAGAGCCGAACAAACATAAGTTCCAGGCACAGTATTCTGGACCGTACCGTATCCTCGAAATTTTGGGCAATTGTAATGTTAAGCTGAATGTAAAAGGGCGCCATAAAATTGTTCATACGAACAAAATCAAAATTTGTAAACGAATGCATAGTATGCAGAGTGTGGATGCTAGTGAAAGAAAAGTGCGAAAAACTGAAAATGAAGTCAGTGAGAGCAGTGACATTCAAACGAACGCTGAAAGTGAAAGCGACGAAAGTGCCTGCAATCCGAAGGAAGCCCGCAGTCACGGTCCAATCTCCAAACGTTATCGCCAGGATCAACCAGGCGAAAAACCTCAGATTCCGCAGCATCCAGCCGACAGGACCAAGAGAAGGATCCAGCATCCCGAAATCTACCCAACAGACAAGAGATCTCGGCATGGCCGAGATTCTTTTTCCAAGGGGGGTGGTGTAACGTCAGGCGTACCGCCTGCCACCCTCCGGCGTCCACCTCATCATCCCCAGCATCCGTATCCGGAGCCCCTGCACACGGGCCACCCGCCGACTCGCCGTCCCTACAGAAGGAGACAAAGGTACGAGAGGGAAGAGGGATGCAGCATGCCGCGCCCACGCGCGATCTCCACACACGAGGGGGAGGACTTCACCCCGTATTACGAGGGCGAGGAGCTCTCCGACACATACTGGGTCGAATCCCCAGCGATCACGAAGCCCTATACGTACTTCTCGTACATGTGGGATTAGAATAAGCACACTACTCACCTATGTACATACACACCAACACACACCTAGATTTAAGTAAATATATGTATATATTTTATTCATGCACGGTTATGTTCCGTGCACTCGCGCGCACACTCGACGCTCGCGGCTCACGCTTAACGCGGGCCGCGCCCCACTCCGAACGGCCGCCCCACCACGAGGGCCGAGCGGCCGCCCTACTCCGACCGTCCGCCCCACCGCGAGGGCCCAGCGACTCGCGCGCCGCGCGACCCGAGGAGGTCGCGGACGCGAGATCCGAGAGTCAGTTCGCATCTCATCTCCGAACCGAGGAGTTCTAATCCAGCATCCGAACGATGCACCTCCGATCCGAGCAATAGGCTCATTCGCAACGAGCAATTAGCTCTAATGCATTCGTCTCTATCCATACTCCCATAGCGGAGTCCATTCGATACCTTATACTATTTCTAATTCTCATTGTAATCGCTAGTCAGTAACTTAGAATTTAGTCAAGTGTATCTAGTATAGTGAAATCATAGAATATAGTTTATTTTTACCAGATTCAAAGTATCTTTATTCGAGTTCAAATACAATTCCTTAATTCTAATCCACGGGTACGCTCGCGATTATTCTAATTCTATATCTCATCTACGATAGTCTTGAGGCTCGACGACTAGAGCGAACCAGCGCTTAGTTGCTCCATCCTCACTTCTACCGTGTACAGAATATCTTGCGCCCAGGTCGATCCCGGTAAGCTAGAGCGAACCAACGCTTAGCCGTGCCGTATTCAACCGAAGTTCAAGTATTCTCGATGAGCCTTGCACCTCCGACAAAGCGTACACGACGCGCGGGGAGGAGAGAGTTCATTCGTCGTCTCGCTCGGGAATACGTGGGTGATGCACCAGAATATTCAATTTCCTACGTTCGAGTCCTGGTTCCTGTGAAGGAGGTTTCCTTCGCCGCACGACCCGTACGAGTCGCCAATCGTCAGGGCCAAACGCCGATACCTGCCAGCCGGAGTCAACCCGCCTGGACGCTTATTCCCGTAGACGTACCTCCGTTCCAGCCGTACGCCGCCGCCATCCCGGTTGCGGATCCAAGGCGTTCCAGGTACCTGGAAGGAGAAATCAGACAGCGGAATCAAGCCTTCGCAAGGTAAGTTTAATGTTAGTTACCGTTTTATCGAGTCCGAAACGCCAACGAACCCGGTCCGGACGCAATTCGCGTTATTTTCGGGAACGGTTACGACTTTGTGCCACCGTTGCGAGCGCAACCGCACCTCGGGACGTGACACCTTTCAAGGAAATAGCGATTGCAGTTGTCTACGTATCGTTGCAATAGAGTTCTAATGCTTCTTGAAACGCGATATCGCATCTCTTTCCTGAGTTTCATGATAAGATATAATATTCACTGCGAAGTGTCATGTAAACCTCGTATTCACTTCAAAAGAGTGTAAATGCGACACTTCCTTTCAAGGAAATAGCGTTTGCAGATGTCTACGTATCGTAGCAAGAGTTCTAATGCTTCTTGAAACGCGATATCGCATCTCTTTTCTGAGTTTCATGATAAGATATAATATTCATTGCGAAGTGTCATGTAAACCTCGTATTCACTTCAAAAGAGTGTAAATGCGACTGATCCTTGCAAGGAAATAGCGTTTGCAGATGTCTACGTATCGTAGCAATAGAGTTCTAATTCTTCTTAAAACGCGATATCGCATTTCACTTCTATGTTTCATGATAAGATATAACATTCATTGCGAAGTGTCATGTAAACCTCGTATTCACTTCAAAAGAGTGTAAATGCGACAGTTCCTTGCAAGGAAATAGCGTTTGCAGATGTCTACGTATCGTAGCAATAGAGTTCTAATGCTTCATAAAACGCGATATCGCATTTCACATCTATGTTTCACGATAAGACATAACATTCATTGCGAAGTGTCATGAAAACCTCGTAGTTACTTCAAATGAATGTAAATGCGACACTTCCTTTCAAGGAAATAGCGTTTGCAGATGTCTACGTATCGTAGCAATAGAGTTCTAATGCTTCTTGAAACGCGATATCGCATCTCTTTCCTGAGTTACATGATAAGATATAACATTCATTGCGAAGTGTCATGTAAACCTCGTATTCACTTCAAAAGAGTGTAAATGCGACACTTCCTTGCAAGGAAATAGCGTTTGCAGATGTCTACGTATCGTAGCAATAGAGTCCTAATGCTTCAAAAAACGCGATATCGCATTTCACATCTATGTTTCACGATAAGATATAACATTCATTGCGAAGTGTCATGTGTCACGTCCCGAGGTGCGGTTGCGCTCGCAACGGTGGCACAAAGTCGTAACCGTTCCCGAAAATAACGCGAATTGCGTCCGGACCGGGTTCGTTGGCGTTTCGGACTCGATAAAACGTAACTAACATTAAACTTACCTTGCGAAGGCTTGATTCCGCTGTCTGATTTCTCTTTCCAGGTACCTGGAACGCCTTGGATCCGCAACCGGGATGGCGGCGGCGTACGGCTGGAACGGAGGTACGTCTACGGGAATAAGCGTCCAGGCGGGTTGACTCCGGCTGGCAGGTATCGGCGTTTGGCCCTGACGATTGGCGACTCGTACGGGTCGTGCGGCGAAGGAAACCTCCTTCACAGGAACCAGGACTCGAACGTAGGAAATTGAATATTCTGGTGCATCACCCACGTATTCCCGAGCGAGACGACGAATGAACTCTCTCCTCCCCCGCGCGTCGTGTACGCTTTGTCGGAGGTGCAAGGCTCATCGAGAATACTTGAACTTCGGTTGAATACGGCACGGGCTAAGCGTTGGTTCGCTCTAGCTTACCGGGATCGACCTGGGCGCAAGATATTCTGTACACGGTAGAAGTGAGGATGGAGCAACTAAGCGCTGGTTCGCTCTAGTCGTCGAGCCTCAAGACTATCGTAGATGAGATATAGAATTAGAATAATCGCGAGCGTACCCGTGGATTAGAATTAAGGAATTGTATTTGAACTCGAATAAAGATACTTTGAATCTGGTAAAAATAAACTATATTCTATGATTTCACTATACTAGATACACTTGACTAAATTCTAAGTTACTGACTAGCGATTACAATGAGAATTAGAAATAGTATAGGTATCGAATGGACTCCGCTATGGGAGTATGGATAGAGACGAATGCATTAGAGCTAATTGCTCGTTGCGAATGAGCCTATTGCTCGGATCGGAGGTGCATCGTTCGGATGCTGGATTAGAACTCCTCGGTTCGGAGATGAGATGCGAACTGACTCTCGGATCTCGCGTCCGCGACCTCCTCGGGTCGCGCGGCGCGCGAGTCGCTGGGCCCCTCGCGGTGGGGCGGACGGTCGGAGTAGGGCGGCCGCTCGGCCCTCGTGGTGGGGCGGGCCGTTCGGAGTGGGGCGCGGCCCGCGTTAAGCGTGAGCCGCGAGCGTCGAGTGTGCGCGCGAGTGCACGGAACATAACCGTGCATGAATAAAATATATACATATATTTACTTAAATCTAGGTGTGTGTTGGTGTGTATGTACATAGGTGAGTAGTGTGCTTATTCTAATCCCACATGTACGAGAAGTACGTATAGGGCTTCGTGATCGCTGGGGATTCGACCCAGTATGTGTCGGAGAGCTCCTCGCCCTCGTAATACGGGGTGAAGTCCTCCCCCTCGTGGTGTGGAGATCGCGCGTGGGCGCGGCATGCTGCATCCCTCTTCCCTCTCGTACCTTTGTCTCCTTCTGTAGGGACGGCGAGTCGGCGGGTGGCCCGTGTGCAGGGCTCCGGATACGGATGCTGGGGATGATGAGGTGGACGCCGGAGGGTGGCAGGCGGTACGCCTGACGTTACACCACCCCCCTTGGAAAAAGAATCTCGGCCATGCCGAGATCTCTTGTCTGTTGGGTAGATCTCGGGATGCTGGATCCTTCTCTTGGTCCTGTCGGCTGGATGCTGCGGAATCTGTGGTTTTTCGCCTGGTTGATCCTGGCGATAACGTTTGGAGTTTGGACCGTGGCTGCGGGCTTCCTTCGGATTGCAGGCACTTTCGTCGCTTTCACTTTCAGCGTTCGTTTGAATGTCACTGCTCTCACTGGCTTCATTTTCAGTTTTTCGCACTTTTCTTTCACTAGCATCCACACTCTGCATATTATGCATTCGTTTACAAATTTTGATTTTGTTCGTATGAACAATTTTATGGCGCCCTTTTACATTCAGCTTAACATTACAATTGCCCAAAATTTCGAGGATACGGTACGGTCCAGAATACTGTGCCTGGAACTTATGTTTGTTCGGCTCTTTTAAAAGATAGACCCATTGGCCTACCTCGAAGTTTTGGACATTGAGATTTCGGTCATAATAATATTTAGAACGGCGTTTCGCATTGTCTAGATTGGCTTTAGCCAAATCCTGAGATTTCGTGATTTTCTCCTGAAGTTGTATAAGATAGTCGCTATATGTTTCGTTATCAGAGCTGTCTTGAAAAGGAGTGGCTGACGGCGTCCTAGCTATCCTGCCGAACACTAGTTCGTGTGGGGTGTATAATGTACCCTCGTGCACACTGGTGTTGTATGAAAACATTGCATACGGTAACCAATTCACCCAATCGTTACTCGACTCTATGTAATGCTTCAGATATTCGGCCAGGACGTGGTGAGATCGTTCAACGGACCCGTTTGTCTGTGGATGGAACGCAGTGGACTTGTATTGCTTAATACGGAATTTGATTGCTATGGCTTTAATCAAGCTATTTATAAAGTTCGAACCTTGGTCCGTGAGTATGCCTTTCGGGCATCCGAATTTACAAATTAATTCTTTTATTAAAGCATCGGCAATGTCTACTGCGGTGGTGGTTTTGAGAGGAACTGCGACTGAGTATTTAGTGAGGAGATCTTGGATCGTGAGGATACTTGTATAACCGTCGGAAGTTTCGGGAAGAGGACCCATTACGTCCATTGAAATCTTATCGAATGCCCTGCCAGGGGTGTCGGTTAAAGTGAGAGGCTGTCTGGTCTTTACCCGGACCAGTTTCTCTGTCTGACAACTTTTACATTTGCCAATATATTCTTGTATTTGTGTTTTCATGTTTGGCCAAAAGTATTGTTGTCTGATGCGAGAATAAGTTTTATTAACCCCTTTGTGACCTCCCACAGGGGAGTCGTGGTTTTCCTTTATTATTTTCAGTCGCTCTTCGACCGAAGGGGTTTTAATGAGGCCCTGGCAGACCGTAATCTGGACAGTTGTTTCGTAAAACAGGTCCTGAAGGATTTTCTGGATTCGGGACCAGGATACGGAGTCTAGATAGGTTTGTGCGATACTAAATGTTTGTAATTGTAATTCGTTTACAACGTCGCACAAGGATCTAAATGTTTCTATTACGGTCTGGAAATTGATTGATCTGGTGGAATGTTCGACGATTGGAAGCTGGATTTGGAATTCGTTTCCGATTTTTATGACTTTGGCTTTGGTAAGGACGTGATCTTTGTTTAGGAGGAATTTTTCAGCGTTCGCTAGATCTTTGGCGCCCGTGTCATAGGGGTGCCCAGATTGCGTGACGAAGACAACTACATTGTCTCGTCGCGTTGATAATGCGTCACGGCTGAAATTAAATAGAGGTTCGCGTCGGAAAAATTCATTTGGAGCAGGAGTATAGAAGTCGGTGCTGTCGCTGGCGACTTGCGGAGGTGGTGCTGTGTTGGTACGGAAGGACGTGCCTGGAGTCGGTAATTCAGGTTCTGATGTTACCGGAGTAGGAGGAGGCGCTAGTGTGGTATACTTTTTACGGGTTTCCGGAGGCACATCGAAGATGTCGTCCTCCGAGTTTTCTGAATACGAGAGCGGAAAAATTTGAGCGGGATTCCGCGACAATGCGTCCGCATTAAGGTTCGTTTTTCCACTTTTATAGACCATCTCGTAGTCAAATTCCGCTAACTTAAGCCTCCACCGTACGAGTCTACTTGACGGGTCCTTGACCGAATTCATCCACACTAACGGTCGATGGTCGGTAACGAGTTTGAATTGATTACCGTATATGTATGGACGAAAGTAATGGACGGCGTAGACAATCGCCAGACACTCCTTCTCGATCGTGGAGTAGTTTTTCTCCGCAGCGTTTAACAGTCGCGACGTGTACGCGATTGGCAAGTCGCGGCCTATTGGTCCTTGACTCAAGATAGCACCAATAGCTTCGGCGGACGCGTCGGTCGTTATCACGAATGGTTGTTTGAAGTTGGGGTACTGCAAGATAGGCGCTTCGCATAGGCAATCTCGGAGTTTGACGAATGAATTCTCTTGCTCGTTACGCCATACAAAGGGCGCGTCTTTTTTTAACAAATTTGTAAGTGGCTTAGCAATATTAGAAAAATTTGCGATGAACCGCCTGTAGTATCCCGCGAGCCCGAGGAATTGTTTGATCTGTTTCGCGTTGCGCGGGCGCGGAAAATTTTTGACGGCGCTAATTTTCGCAGGGTCAGGTTTTACACCGTGCTCACTGATAATATGACCCAAATAGCTTACTTCTCTCCTCAAGAATTCGCACTTATCCGGCTGCAATACTAAATTAGCTTCTTTGAGCCGTTGAGTTAATTTATCGAATTTAAGTCGATGTTCTTGAAGAGAGCTAGCGTAGATAACAATGTCGTCCAAATAGACGAAAATTTCGTTCCCCTGGAGACCGGACAGGACATTGTCCATAAGTCGTTGGAACGTCGCTGGCGCATTTTTTAATCCGAATGGCATTCTTTTAAATTCATAATGCCCGTGAGGCGTCGAAAAAGCGGTTTTGGGAGCATCGGCGGGCTCCATTGGGATCTGGTGAAATCCGCTCGCGAGATCGAATGTACTAAAATACTTCGCGCTCCCGAGCTGATCAAGTATCTCGGTAATGCAAGGGAGGGGATAGGCATCGGCGACAGATTTCTCATTGAGTGCGCGGTAGTCGATGACGACGCGCCATTGCTTGTTGCCCAAGGAGTCCGGTTTCTTTGGGACAACCCACAATGGCGAATTATATGGTGATTTTGACGGAGAGATGACACCATTTTGTAAAAATTTGTCGACTTGTCGTCGAAATCTCCTCCTTATGAGCTGGTGGGAAACGGTATTGTTTCACATTGACGGGGCGGTCGTCGACGGTTGGAATCTTGTGCGTGGTTGCTGACGTATGCCCTAATTTATCCCCCTCAATGTGAAAAAGCTCCTGCGTGCTTTGAACGAGACGGACGACGTGCTCTCTTTCCTCTGCGTTGAGGTGGTCGAGACGGAGGAGACTAAGAATTCGATCTAAGCGAGATTTCGAAAGGTTGGCGGATTTCGATGTTTGTTTTAACGGCGCCTGTTGTACATTATTTTTAACCGCCTGAGCATAGGAGATTTGCTGAGTATTCGGGATTTTGCAACGCGAAGGAGGAGTTTCGATTGTCGAATATGGTGTCTGACTCGAGAAAGAAATAGAAGTTTTCCCTTTTTGGGATGAGCCGATCGGTACGGCGGATACGTTGGATTTAGAAAAAATCGGATAGAGCGATGGACTTTCCTCCTTATGGAGGGGAGTCATGATTTGCGCGGGCTCAAGTACGATTTCTGGTAACGCGATTTCGACGGCGCGGTCGGATGAATTAATTATTCGAGTTACCGCTTTGCCCCGAATTACTCTGACGAGAGCGTTTCCGAAAAATATACCCGGCGCAAGATCGATACGAGGAATTATACCTTCCGCGAGGTTCGAATTAACTACGCGGACCTTGATACCGATATTTGATCTCGGTGGAATGGAGATACGGTCTCCTGACTTCGGAGAAGCTGCTTTGTCTTGCGTTCGAAGCTTCGATTTCGTTGCTGCATCGCGTTTCAGCGGAGGCGATGATTTACGCGGCGGGCGCGGCGGCGGAGGGGGAATAGATTCCGTGCGCGGCGCTTGTTTACGTTTCGGCGATAGGAGAGGCTTTATTTTCGAGTCCGGTGACGGTTCCTCGAGTGCTTCGATATCGTCTTCGAAAGGAATTCTCTTACCATTCCATTTGATTATTTTATTTGGAAAAGAGATTTCTGCGTCCATACAGAACCCGGAGCCGAGGATCCCGCTTGGTTTAAGGGGAAAATCATCCTCGACCACATTAAAAGGAACGACGCGACCGAAAATGACAAGATTCACCGTCCCTAAGGTTGCGGTTTTGCCATCGGTTACCCCTGTTATTATGACGATCTCGGACTTATCGATTCGCGCGGATGCTTTTAGAGCCGAACGTTTTATAATATTTATTTCCGCCCCAGTGTCCACCATGAAGCGAGTTGGTGAAATTAGAAGATCGGATTTTAAAATTACGTTTGGCGTGCTAGTTTTTCCGGTTATGTTTATCGCGGCGTTTCGTCGATTTCCGCGTTGGAGTGTGTTCGCGGCGAGAGGACGGACTTGGTGCGCGGCCTCGCCACCTGTCTCGCGGCGGGTGCGGAGGCCATTGTCGTTTCCCGAATTTTTATTTACCGCGTTGTTGTACTGCCTTTTTCGGCACTCGCCTATTTCGTGCCCCGGGGTCTTGCAATAGCGACAAAATTTGAGCGCGTCCCTGACTACGATTTGTCTCGGTTGTTCGTACGCGGGGCCTCGAGTAGGAGGCGGTACGTCCCTGGATCGCAAGTAAGCGTCACGGTATTCCTGCGATCGGTACGGCGATGGCGGTCTGAACCGACACTCGGTCGCGTAATGTCCGATATTATTGCATTTTCGGCAAATAATTTCGGCTGGTTTTTTCGCGCAATTCTGGTCGCGCGGCACGCGATCTACCTAGTCGGTTGCAATCACGTTCGTGCATTTGGTAAAGTTCTCGCGCTCGAGCGAACGGTTTCTCGCAATGTGCCGAATGAATTTATCGTCATTTGCATTCGAATTTCCGGAATGAGACCGTCTTTAAAACATTGTAATGTGAGCGCGTCTACGTCATCGAGCGATTCTGGTGTGTCTCGTCGAGCAAGCCTCTCGCAATCAATTATAGCGGTTCTAAGATCTTTTACTCGACCGATGTAATCTAGAATGTGCTCGTTCGCGCGCATGAATATATTTGCAAGTTCACCCCGATAATGATGAGCTGATTTTACGGGAGCAAAATGTGCTGCGAAGAACGTCCGTTAATTCGAGTATTGTGTAACATGGCTCGTCTTCTAGCGCGGCGTAGGCACGACCTTGAGTTTTCCCTTAAGCAGGCGTGTGAAAGTTCGCTCGCACCCATTAGGGATAAGCTCATAAGCGCGTTTACACGCTCGGGTAAACTGAAGAATGGGAATGTTCTGACCATCGAATGTCGGCACGGCTTCGAGGGCCTGCTTAAGTGATAGCTCGTCGTGTTGCGAACTATTTGTATTAAAATCGGAGCTCGAATTATGTCCGGAAAGCGGATTTCCCCGAGGAATATCTAGAGAAACAGTATCGTCGCGCGTTAAATCAGGCGTTCTGCGAATAGATTCTATTTCACGACGTAGAATTTCTATTTGCTGGAGCAACGCGGCATTACTCGGATCGGTCGCTTTCGTATTTTTCGCTGAAGTATTTGTTGCGCGGTACTAGGAAGAGGCTCGGCGATAGCGTCTTGGAAATCAAGCGTTCTGCTAGTGCGTTTTTCGCGTTCGGAATCGGCCATCGCGGCGGCTCGCTGTGTCTGCTGGCGCGTTTTTGTCGGAGTCCGGGTTGCCATATCTAGTTTCGCGGTTCCTTTCGGCGGAATTTCCGGAGGAAACGCGTGGCTATCCCACCGCTGTCACCAAAAATAACTTTCGTGTCACGTCCCGAGGTGCGGTTGCGCTCGCAACGGTGGCACAAAGTCGTAACCGTTCCCGAAAATAACGCGAATTGCGTCCGGACCGGGTTCGTTGGCGTTTCGGACTCGATAAAACGGTAACTAACATTAAACTTACCTTGCGAAGGCTTGATTCCGCTGTCTGATTTCTCTTTCCAGGTACCTGGAACGCCTTGGATCCGCAACCGGGATGGCGGCGGCGTACGGCTGGAACGGAGGTACGTCTACGGGAATAAGCGTCCAGGCGGGTTGACTCCGGCTGGCAGGTATCGGCGTTTGGCCCTGACGATTGGCGACTCGTACGGGTCGTGCGGCGAAGGAAACCTCCTTCACAGGAACCAGGACTCGAACGTAGGAAATTGAATATTCTGGTGCATCACCCACGTATTCCCGAGCGAGACGACGAATGAACTCTCTCCTCCCCGCGCGTCGTGTACGCTTTGTCGGAGGTGCAAGGCTCATCGAGAATACTTGAACTTCGGTTGAATACGGCACGGCTAAGCGTTGGTTCGCTCTAGCTTACCGGGATCGACCTGGGCGCAAGATATTCTGTACACGGTAGAAGTGAGGATGGAGCAACTAAGCGCTGGTTCGCTCTAGTCGTCGAGCCTCAAGACTATCGTAGATGAGATATAGAATTAGAATAATCGCGAGCGTACCCGTGGATTAGAATTAAGGAATTGTATTTGAACTCGAATAAAGATACTTTGAATCTGGTAAAAAATAAACTATATTCTAATGATTTCACTATACTAGATACACTTGACTAAATTCTAAGTTACTGACTAGCGATTACAATGAGAATTAGAAATAGTATAAGGTATCGAATGGACTCCGCTATGGGAGTATGGATAGAGACGAATGCATTAGAGCTAATTGCTCGTTGCGAATGAGCCTATTGCTCGGATCGGAGGTGCATCGTTCGGATGCTGGATTAGAACTCCTCGGTTCGGAGATGAGATGCGAACTGACTCTCGGATCTCGCGTCCGCGACCTCCTCGGGTCGCGCGGCGCGCGAGTCGCTGGGCCCTCGCGGTGGGGCGGACGGTCGGAGTAGGGCGGCCGCTCGGCCCTCGTGGTGGGGCGGCCGTTCGGAGTGGGGCGCGGCCCGCGTTAAGCGTGAGCCGCGAGCGTCGAGTGTGCGCGCGAGTGCACGGAACATAACCGTGCATGAATAAAATATATACATATATTCACTTAAATCTAGGTGTGTGTTGGTGTGTATGTACATAGGTGAGTAGTGTGCTTATTCTAATCCCACATGTACGAGAAGTACGTATAGGGCTTCGTGATCGCTGGGGATTCGACCCAGTACGTGTCGGAGAGCTCCTCGCCCTCGTAATACGGGGTGAAGTCCTCCCCCTCGTGTGTGGAGATCGCGCGTGGGCGCGGCATGCTGCATCCCTCTTCCCTCTCGTACCTTTGTCTCCTTCTGTAGGGACGGCGAGTCGGCGGGTGGCCCGTGTGCAGGGGCTCCGGATACGGATGCTGGGGATGATGAGTTGGACGCCGGAGGGTGGCAGGCGGTACGCCTGACGTTACATTAGAACTCTATTGCTACGATACGTAGACGTCTGCAAACGCTATTTCCTTGCAAGGAACTGTGGCATTTACACTCTTTTGAAGTGAATACGAGGTTTACATGACACTTCGCAATGAGTATTATATCTTATTATGAAACATAGAAATGAGGTGCGATATCGCGTTTTAAGAAGCATTAGAACTCTATTGCTACGATACGTAGACATCTGTAAACGCTATTTCCTTGAAAGGAAGTGTCGCATTTACATTCATTTGAAGTAAATTCGAGGTTTACATGACACTTCGCAATGAATGTTATATCTTATCATGAAACATAGATGTGAAATGCGATATCGCGTTTTATGAACCATTAGAACTCTATTGCTACGATACGTAGACACCTGCAAACGCTATTTCCTTGCAAGGATCAGTCGCATATACACTCTTTTGAAGTGAATACGAGGTTTACATGACCCTTCGCAATGAATGTTATATCTTATCATGAAACATAGAAGTGAAATGCGATATCGCGTTTCAAGAAGCATTAGAACTCTATTGCTACGATACGTAGACATCTGCAAACGCTATTTCCTTGAAAGGAATTGTCGCATTTACATTCATTTGAAGTAAATACGAGGTTTACATGACACTTCGCAATGAATGTTATATCTTATCGTGAAACATACATGTGAAATGCGATACCGCGTTTTATGAAGCATTAGAACTCTTTTGCTACGATACGTAGACATCTGCAAACGCTATTTCCTTGCAAGGAACTGTCGCATTTACACTCTTTTGAAGTGAATACGAGGTTTACATGACACTTCGCAATGAATATTATATCTTATCATGAAACTCTGAGAAGGGATGCGATATCGCGTTTCAAGAAGGATTGGAACTCTATTGCTACGATACGTACACATCTGCAAACGCTATTTCCTTGCAAGGAAGTGTCGCATTTACATTCATTTGAAGTAAATACGAGGTTTACATGACACTTCGCAATGAATGTTATATCTTATCGTGAAACATAGATGTGAAATGCGATACCGCGTTTTATGAAGCATTAGAACTCTATTGCTACGATACGTAGACATCTGCAAACGCTATTTCCTTGCAAGGAAGTGTCGCATTTACACTCTTTTGAAGTGAATACGAGGTTTACATGACACTTCGCAATGAATGTTATATCTTATCATGAAACTCAGGAAAGAGATGCGATATCGCGTTTCAAGAAGCATTAGAACTCTATTGCTACGATACGTAGACATCTGCAAACGCTATTTCCTTGAAAGGAAGTGTCGCATTTACATTCATTTGAAGTAAATACGAGGTTTACATGACGCTTCGCAATGAATGTTATATCTTATCATGAAACATAGATGTGAATTGCGATATCGCGTTTTATGAACCATTAGAACTCTATTGCTACGATACGTAGACACCTGCAAACGCTATTTCCTTGCAAGGAACTGTCGCATTTACACTCTTTTGAAGTGAATACGAGGATTACATGACACTTCGCAATGAATGTTATATCTTATCATGAAACATAGAAGTGAAATGCGATATCGCGTTTTAAGAAGCATTAGGACTCTATTTCTACGATACGTAGACATCTGCAAACGCTATTTCCTTGCAAGGAAGTGTCGCATTTACACTCTTTTGAAGTGAATACGAGGTTTACATAACACTTCGCAATGAATGTTATATCTTATCATGTAACTCAGGAAAGAGATGCGATATCGCGTTTCAAGAAGCATTAGAACTCTATTGCTACGATACGTAGACATCTGCAAACGCTATTTCCTTGAAAGGAAGTGTCGCATTTACATTCATTTGAAGTAAATACGAGGTTTACATGACACTTCGCAATGAATGTTATATCTTATCATGAAACATAGATGTGAAATTCGATATCGCGTTTTATGAAGCATCAGAACTCTATTGCTACGATACGTAGACATCTGCAAACGCTATTTCCTTGCAAGGAACTGTCGCATTTACACTCTTTTGAAGAGAATACGAGGTTTACATGACACTTCGCAATGAATGTTATATCTTATCATGAAACATAGAAGTGAAATGCGATATCGCGTTTTAAGAAGCATTAGAACCCTGTTGCTACGATACGTAGACATCTGCAAACGCTATTTCCTTGCAAGGATCAGTCGCATTTACACTCTTTTGAAGTGAATACGAGGTTTACATGACACTTCGCAATGAATATTATATCTTATCATGAAACTCAGAAAAGAGATGCGATATCGCGTTTCAAGAAGCATTAGAACTCTTGCTACGATACGTAGACATCTGCAAACGCTATTTCCTTGAAAGGAAGTGTCGCATTTACATTCATTTGAAGTAAATACGAGGTTTACATGACACTTCGCAATGAATGTTATATCTTAATCGTGAAACATAGATGTGAAATGCGATATCGCGTTTTATGAAGCATTAGAACTCTATTGCTACGATACGTAGACATCTGCAAACGCTATTTCCTTGCAAGGAAGTGTCGCATTTACACTCTTTTGAAGTGAATACGAGGTTTACATGACACTTCGCAATGAATGTTATATCTTATCATGAAACTCAGGAAAGAGATGCGATATCGCGTTTCAAGAAGCATTAGAACTCTATTGCTACGATACGTAGACATCTGCAAACGCTATTTCCTTGAAAGGAAGTGTCGCATTTACATTCATTTGAAGTAAATACGAGGTTTACATGACACTTCGCAATGAATGTTATATCTTATCATGATACATAGATGTGAATTGCGATATCGCGTTTTATGAACCATTGGAACTCTATTGCTACGATACGTAGACACCTGCAAACGCTATTTCCTTGCAAGGAACTGTCGCATTTACACTCTTTTGAAGTGAATACGAGGTTTACATGACACTTCGCAATGAATGTTATATCTTATCACGAAACATAGAAGTGAAATGCGATATCGCGTTTT
This sequence comes from Xylocopa sonorina, assembly GCF_050948175.1. Taxonomy (NCBI): domain Eukaryota; kingdom Metazoa; phylum Arthropoda; class Insecta; order Hymenoptera; family Apidae; genus Xylocopa; species Xylocopa sonorina. The sequence goes on along the minus strand of NW_027490509.1, from coordinate 33,682 downwards.
AAGAAGCATTAGGACTCTATTGCTACGATACGTAGACATCTGCAAACGCTATTTCCTTGCAAGGAAGTGTCGCATTTACACTCTTTTGAAGTGAATACGAGGTTTACATAACACTTCGCAATGAATGTTATATCTTATCGTGAAACATAGATGTGAAATGCGATACCGCGTTTTATGAAGCATTAGAACTCTATTGCTACGATACGTACACATCTGCAAACGCTATTTCCTTGCAAGGAAGTGTCGCATTTACACTCTTTTGAAGTGAATACGAGGTTTACATGACACTTCGCAGTGAATATTATATCTTATCATGAAACTCAGGAAAGAGTTGCGATATCGCGTTTCAAGAAGCATTAGAACTCTATTGCTACGATACGTAGACAACTGCAATCGCTATTTCCTTGAAAGGAAGTGTCGCATTTACATTCATTTGAAGTAAATACGAGGTTTACATGACACTTCGCAATGAATGTTATATCTTATCATGAAACATAGATGTGAAATGCGATATCGCGTTTTATGAACCATTAGAACTCTATTGCTACGATACGTAGACACCTGCAAACGCTATTTCCTTGCAAGGATCAGTCGCATTTACACTCTTTTGAAGTGAATACGAGGTTTACATGACCCTTCGCAATGAATGTTATATCTTATCATGAAACATAGAAGTGAAATGCGATATCGCGTTTCAAGAAGCATTAGAACTCTATTGCTACGATACGTAGACATCTGCAAACGCTATTTCCTTGAAAGGAATTGTCGCATTTACATTCATTTGAAGTAAATACGAGGTTTACATGACACTTCGCAATGAATGTTATATCTTATCGTGAAACATACATGTGAAATGCGATACCGCGTTTTATGAAGCATTAGGACTCTTTTGCTACGATACGTAGACATCTGCAAACGCTGTTTCCTTGCAAGGAACTGTCGCATTTACACTCTTTTGAAGTGAATACGAGGTTTACATGACACTTCGCAATGAATATTATATCTTATCATGAAACTCTGAGAAGGGATGCGATATCGCGTTTCAAGAAGGATTGGAACTCTATTGCTACGATACGTACACATCTGCAAACGCTATTTCCTTGCAAGGAAGTGTCGCATTTACATTCATTTGAAGTAAATACGAGGTTTACATGACACTTCGCAATGAATGTTATATCTTATCGTGAAACATAGATGTGAAATGCGATACCGCGTTTTATGAAGCATTAGAACTCTATTGCTACGATACGTAGACATCTGCAAACGCTATTTCCTTGCAAGGAAGTGTCGCATTTACACTCCTTTGAAGTGAATACGAGGTTTACATGACACTTCGCAATGAATGTTATATCTTATCACGAAACATAGAAGTGAAATGCGATATCGCGTTTTAAGAAGCATTAGGACTCTATTGCTACGATACGTAGACATCTGCAAACGCTATTTCCTTGCAAGGAAGTGTCGCATTTACACTCTTTTGAAGTGAATACGAGGTTTACATAACACTTCGCAATGAATGTTATATCTTATCGTGAAACATAGATGTGAAATGCGATACCGCGTTTTATGAAGCATTAGGACTCTTTTGCTACGATACGTAGACATCTGCAAACGCTATTTCCTTGCAAGGATCAGTCGCATTTACACTCTTTTGAAGTGAATACGAGGTTTACATGGCACTTCGCAATGAATATTATATCTTATCATGAAACTCTGAGAAGGGATGCGATATCGCGTTTCAAGAAGGATTGGAACTCTATTGCTACGATACGTACACATCTGCAAACGCTATTTCCTTGCAAGGAAGTGTCGCATTTACATTCATTTGAAGTAAATACGAGGTTTACATGACACTTCGCAATGAATGTTATATCTTATCGTGAAACATAGATGTGAAATGCGATATCGCGTTTTATGAACCATTAGAACTCTATTGCTACGATACGTAGACACCTGCAAACGCTATTTCCTTGCAAGGATCAGTCGCATTTACACTCTTTTGAAGTGAATACGAGGTTTACATGACCCTTCGCAATGAATGTTATATCTTATCATGAAACATAGAAGTGAAATGCGATATCGCGTTTCAAGAAGCATTAGAACTCTATTGCTACGATACGTAGACATCTGCAAACGCTATTTCCTTGAAAGGAATTGTCGCATTTACATTCATTTGAAGTAAATACGAGGTTTACATGACACTTCGCAATGAATGTTATATCTTATCGTGAAACATACATGTGAAATGCGATACCGCGTTTTATGAAGCATTAGAACTCTTTTGCTACGATACGTAGACATCTGCAAACGCTATTTCCTTGCAAGGAACTGTCGCATTTACACTCTTTTGAAGTGAATACGAGGTTTACATGACACTTCGCAATGAATATTATATCTTATCATGAAACTCTGAGAAGGGATGCGATATCGCGTTTCAAGAAGGATTGGAACTCTATTGCTACGATACGTACACATCTGCAAACGCTATTTCCTTGCAAGGAAGTGTCGCATTTACATTCATTTGAAGTAAATACGAGGTTTACATGACACTTCGCAATGAATGTTATATCTTATCGTGAAACATAGATGTGAAATGCGATACCGCGTTTTATGAAGCATTAGAACTCTATTGCTACGATACGTAGACATCTGCAAACGCTATTTCCTTGCAAGGAAGTGTCGCATTTACACTCTTTTGAAGTGAATACGAGGTTTACATGACACTTCGCAATGAATGTTATATCTTATCATGAAACTCAGGAAAGAGATGCGATATCGCGTTTCAAGAAGCATTAGAACTCTATTGCTACGATACGTAGACATCTGCAAACGCTATTTCCTTGAAAGGAAGTGTCGCATTTACATTCATTTGAAGTAAATACGAGGTTTACATGACACTTCGCAACGAATGTTATATCTTATCATGAAACATAGATGTGAATTGCGATATCGCGTTTTATGAACCATTAGAACTCTATTGCTACGATACGTAGACACCTGCAAACGCTATTTCCTTGCAAGGAACTGTCGCATTTACACTCTTTTGAAGTGAATACGAGGTTTACATGACACTTCGCAATGAATGTTATATCTTATCATGAAACATAGAAGTGAAATGCGATATCGCGTTTTAAGAAGCATTAGGACTCTATTTCTACGATACGTAGACATCTGCAAACGCTATTTCCTTGCAAGGAAGTGTCGCATTTACACTCTTTTGAAGTGAATACGAGGTTTACATAACACTTCGCAATGAATGTTATATCTTATCATGTAACTCAGGAAAGAGATGCGATATCGCGTTTCAAGAAGCATTAGAACTCTATTGCTACGATACGTAGACATCTGCAAACGCTATTTCCTTCAAAGGAAGTGTCGCATTTACATTCATTTGATGTAAATACGAGGTTTACATGACACTTCGCAATGAATGTTATATCTTATCATGAAACATAGATGTGAAATTCGATATCGCGTTTTATGAAGCATCAGAACTCTATTGCTACGATACGTAGACATCTGCAAACGCTATTTCCTTGCAAGGAACTGTCGCATTTACACTCTTTTGAAGTGAATACGAGGTTTACATGACACTTCGCAATGAATGTTATATCTTATCATGAAACATAGAAGTGAAATGCGATATCGCGTTTTAAGAAGCATTAGAACCCTGTTGCTACGATACGTAGACATCTGCAAACGCTATTTCCTTGCAAGGATCAGTCGCATTTACACTCTTTTGAAGTGAATACGAGGTTTACATGACACTTCGCAATGAATATTATATCTTATCATGAAACTCAGAAAAGAGATGCGATATCGCGTTTCAAGAAGCATTAGAACTCTTGCTACGATACGTAGACATCTGCAAACGCTATTTCCTTGAAAGGAAGTGTCGCATTTACTTTCATTTGAAGTAAATACGAGGTTTACATGACACTTCGCAATGAATGTTATATCTTATCGTGAAACATAGATGTGAAATGCGATATCGCGTTTTATGAAGCATTAGAACTCTATTGCTACGATACGTAGACATCTGCAAACGCTATTTCCTTGCAAGGAAGTGTCGCATTTACACTCTTTTGAAGTGAATACGAGGTTTACATGACACTTCGCAATGAATGTTATATCTTATCATGAAACTCAGGAAAGAGATGCGATATCGCGTTTCAAGAAGCATTAGAACTCTATTGCTACGATACGTAGACATCTGCAAACGCTATTTCCTTGAAAGGAAGTGTCGCATTTACATTCATTTGAAGTAAATACGAGGTTTACATGACACTTCGCAATGAATGTTATATCTTATCATGATACATAGATGTGAATTGCGATATCGCGTTTTATGAACCATTGGAACTCTATTGCTACGATACGTAGACACCTGCAAACGCTATTTCCTTGCAAGGAACTGTCGCATTTACACTCTTTTGAAGTGAATACGAGGTTTACATGACACTTCGCAATGAATGTTATATCTTATCACGAAACATAGAAGTGAAATGCGATATCGCGTTTTAAGAAGCATTAGGACTCTATTGCTACGATACGTAGACATCTGCAAACGCTATTTCCTTGCAAGGAAGTGTCGCATTTACACTCTTTTGAAGTGAATACGAGGTTTACATAACACTTCGCAATGAATGTTATATCTTATCGTGAAACATAGATGTGAAATGCGATACCGCGTTTTATGAAGCATTAGAACTCTATTGCTACGATACGTACACATCTGCAAACGCTATTTCCTTGCAAGGAAGTGTCGCATTTACACTCTTTTGAAGTGAATACGAGGTTTACATGACACTTCGCAGTGAATATTATATCTTATCATGAAACTCAGGAAAGAGTTGCGATATCGCGTTTCAAGAAGCATTAGAACTCTATTGCTACGATACGTAGACAACTGCAATAGCTATTTCCTTGAAAGGAAGTGTCGCATTTACATTCATTTGAAGTAAATACGAGGTTTACATGACACTTCGCAATGAATGTTATATCTTATCATGAAACATAGATGTGAAATGCGATATCGCGTTTTATGAACCATTAGAACTCTATTGCTACGATACGTAGACACCTGCAAACGCTATTTCCTTGCAAGGATCAGTCGCATTTACACTCTTTTGAAGTGAATACGAGGTTTACATGACCCTTCGCAATGAATGTTATATCTTATCATGAAACATAGAAGTGAAATGCGATATCGCGTTTCAAGAAGCATTAGAACTCTATTGCTACGATACGTAGACATCTGCAAACGCTATTTCCTTGCAAGGAACTGTCGCATTTACACTCTTTTGAAGTGAATACGAGGTTTACATGACACTTCGCAATGAATGTTATATCTTATCATGAAACATAGAAGTGAAATGCGATATCGCGTTTTAAGAAGCATTAGAACCCTGTTGCTACGATACGTAGACATCTGCAAACGCTATTTCCTTGCAAGGATCAGTCGCATTTACACTCTTTTGAAGTGAATACGAGGTTTACATGACACTTCGCAATGAATATTATATCTTATCATGAAACTCAGAAAAGAGATGCGATATCGCGTTTCAAGAAGCATTAGAACTCTTGCTACGATACGTAGACATCTGCAAACGCTATTTCCTTGAAAGGAAGTGTCGCATTTACATTCATTTGAAGTAAATACGAGGTTTACATGACACTTCGCAATGAATGTTATATCTTATCGTGAAACATAGATGTGAAATGCGATATCGCGTTTTATGAAGCATTAGAACTCTATTGCTACGATACGTAGACATCTGCAAACGCTATTTCCTTGCAAGGAAGTGTCGCATTTACACTCTTTTGAAGTGAATATGAGGTTTACATGACACTTCGCAATGAATGTTATATCTTATCATGAAACATAGAAGTGAAATGCGATATCGCGTTTTAAGAAGCATTAGAACTCTATTGCTACGATACGTAGAAATCTGTAAGCGCTATTTCCTTGAAAGGAAGTGTCGCATTTACATTCATTCAAAGTAAATACGAGGTTTACATGACACTTCGCAATGAATGTTATCTCTTATCATGAAACATAGAAGTTAAATGCGATATCGCTTTTTAAGAAGCATTAGAACTCTATTGCTACGATACGTACACATCTGCAAACGCTATTTCCTTGCAAGGAAGTATCGCATTTACACTCTTTTGAAGTGAATACGAGGTTTACATGACACTTCGCAGTGAATATTATATCTTATCATGAAACTCAGGAAAGAGATGCGATATCGCGTTTCAAGAAGCATTAGAACTCTATTGCAACGATGCGTAGACAACTGCAATCGCTATTTCCTTGAAAGGAAGTGTCGCATTTACATTCATTTGAAGTAAATACGAGGTTTACATGACACTTCGCAATGAATGTTATATCTTATCATGAAACATAGATGTGAAATGCGATATCGCGTTTTATGAACCATTAGAACTCTATTGCTACGATACGTAGACATCTGCAAAAGCTATTTCCTTGCAAGGAACTGTCGCATTTACACTCCTTTGAAGTGCATACGAGGTTTACATAACGCTTCCCAATGAATTTTATATCTTATCATGAAACTCAGAAAAGAGATGCGATATCGCGTTTCAAGAAGCATTAGAACTCTATTGCTACGATACGTAGACATCTGCAAGCGCTATTTCCTTGCAAGGAAGTGTCGCATTTACATTCATTTGAAGTAAATACGAGGTTTACATGACACTTCGCAATGAATGTTATATCTTATCGTGAAACATAGATGTGAAATGCGATATCGCGTTTTATGAAGCATTAGAACTCTATTGCTAAGATACGTAGACATCTGCAAACGCTATTTCCTTGCAAGGAAGTGTCGCATTTACACTCTTTTGAAGTGAATACGAGGTTTACATGATACTTCGCAATGAATGTTATATCTTATCATGAAACATAGAAGTGAAATGCGATATCGCGTTTTAAGAAGAATTAGAACTCTATTGCTACGATACGTAGACATCTGCAAACGCTATTTCCTTGCAAGGAAGTGTCGCATTTACACTCTTTTGAAGGGAATACGAGGTTTACATGACACTTCGCAATGAATATTGTATCTTATCATGAAACTCAGAGAAGAGATGCGATATCGCGTTTCAAGAAGCATTAGAACTCTATTGCTACGATACGTAGACATCTGCAAACGATATTTCCTTGAAAGGAAGTGTCGCATTTACATTCATTTAAAGTAAATACGAGGTTTACATGACACTTCGCAATGAATGTTATATCTTATCATGAATCATAGATGTGAAATTCGATATCGCGTTTTATGAAGCATTAGAACTCTATTGCTACGATACGTAGACATCTGCAAACGCTATTTCCTTGAAAGGAAGTGTCGCATTTACATTCATTTGAAGTAAATACGAGGTTTACATGACACTTCGCAATGGATGTTATATCTTATCATGAAACATAGATGTGAAATGCGATATCGCGTTTTATGAACCATTAGAACTCTATTGCTACGATACGTAGACATCTGCAAACGCTATTTCCTTGCAAGGAACTGTCGCATTTACACTCTTTTGAAGTGAATACGAGGTTTACATGTGTAACGTCAGGCGTACCGCCTGCCACCCTCCGGCGTCCACCTCATCATCCCCAGCATCCGTATCCGGAGCCCCTGCACACGGGCCACCCGCCGACTCGCCGTCCCTACAGAAGGAGACAAAGGTACGAGAGGGAAGAGGGATGCAGCATGCCGCGCCCACGCGCGATCTCCACACACGAGGGGGAGGACTTCACCCCGTATTACGAGGGCGAGGAGCTCTCCGACACATACTGGGTCGAATCCCCAGCGATCACGAAGCCCTATACGTACTTCTCGTACATGTGGGATTAGAATAAGCACACTACTCACCTATGTACATACACACCAACACACACCTAGATTTAAGTAAATATATGTATATATTTTATTCATGCACGGTTATGTTCCGTGCACTCGCGCGCACACTCGACGCTCGCGGCTCACGCTTAACGCGGGCCGCGCCCCACTCCGAACGGCCGCCCCACCACGAGGGCCGAGCGGCCGCCCTACTCCGACCGTCCGCCCCACCGCGAGGGCCCAGCGACTCGCGCGCCGCGCGACCCGAGGAGGTCGCGGACGCGAGATCCGAGAGTCAGTTCGCATCTCATCTCCGAACCGAGGAGTTCTAATCCAGCATCCGAACGATGCACCTCCGATCCGAGCAATAGGCTCATTCGCAACGAGCAATTAGCTCTAATGCATTCGTCTCTATCCATACTCCCATAGCGGAGTCCATTCGATACCTTATACTATTTCTAATTCTCATTGTAATCGCTAGTCAGTAACTTAGAATTTAGTCAAGTGTATCTAGTATAGTGAAATCATAGAATATAGTTTATTTTTACCAGATTCAAAGTATCTTTATTCGAGTTCAAATACAATTCCTTAATTCTAATCCACGGGTACGCTCGCGATTATTCTAATTCTATATCTCATCTACGATAGTCTTGAGGCTCGACGACTAGAGCGAACCAGCGCTTAGTTGCTCCATCCTCACTTCTACCGTGTACAGAATATCTTGCGCCCAGGTCGATCCCGGTAAGCTAGAGCGAACCAACGCTTAGCCGTGCCGTATTCAACCGAAGTTCAAGTATTCTCGATGAGCCTTGCACCTCCGACAAAGCGTACACGACGCGCGGGGAGGAGAGAGTTCATTCGTCGTCTCGCTCGGGAATACGTGGGTGATGCACCAGAATATTCAATTTCCTACGTTCGAGTCCTGGTTCCTGTGAAGGAGGTTTCCTTCGCCGCACGACCCGTACGAGTCGCCAATCGTCAGGGCCAAACGCCGATACCTGCCAGCCGGAGTCAACCCGCCTGGACGCTTATTCCCGTAGACGTACCTCCGTTCCAGCCGTACGCCGCCGCCATCCCGGTTGCGGATCCAAGGCGTTCCAGGTACCTGGAAAGAGAAATCAGACAGCGGAATCAAGCCTTCGCAAGGTAAGTTTAATGTTAGTTACCGTTTTATCGAGTCCGAAACGCCAACGAACCCGGTCCGGACGCAATTCGCGTTATTTTCGGGAACGGTTACGACTTTGTGCCACCGTTGCGAGCGCAACCGCACCTCGGGACGTGACACGAAAGTTATTTTTGGTGACAGCGGTGGGATAGCCACGCGTTTCCTCCGGAAATTCCGCCGAAAGGAACCGCGAAACTAGATATGGCAACCCGGACTCCGACAAAAACGCGCCAGCAGACACAGCGAGCCGCCGCGATGGCCGATTCCGAACGCGAAAAACGCACTAGCAGAACGCTTGATTTCCAAGACGCTATCGCCGAGCCTCTTCCTAGTACCGCGCAACAAAATACTTCAGCGAAAAATACGAAAGCGACCGATCCGAGTAATGCCGCGTTGCTCCAGCAAATAGAAATTCTACGTCGTGAAATAGAATCTATTCGCAGAACGCCTGATTTAACGCGCGACGATACTGTTTCTCTAGATATTCCTCGGGGAAATCCGCTTTCCGGACATAATTCGAGCTCCGATTTTAATACAAATAGTTCGCAACACGACGAGCTATCACTTAAGCAGGCCCTCGAAGCCGTGCCGACATTCGATGGTCAGAACATTCCCATTCTTCAGTTTACCCGAGCGTGTAAACGCGCTTATGAGCTTATCCCTAATGGGTGCGAGCGAACTTTCACACGCCTGCTTAAGGGAAAACTCAAGGGTCGTGCCTACGCCGCGCTAGAAGACGAGCCATGTTACACAATACTCGAATTAACGGACGTTCTTCGCAGCACATTTTGCTCCGTAAAATCAGCTCATCATTATCGGGGTGAACTTGCAAATATATTCATGCGCGCGAACGAGCACATTCTAGATTACATCGGTCGAGTAAAAGATCTTAGAACCGCTATAATTGATTGCGAGAGGCTTGCTCGACGAGACACACCGGAATCGCTCGATGACGTAGACGCGCTCACATTACAGTGTTTTAAAGACGGTCTCATTCCGGAAATTCGAATGCAAATGACGATAAATTCATTCGGCACATTGCGAGAAACGTTCGCTCGAGCGCGAGAACTTTACCAAATGCACGAACGTGATTGCAACCGACTAGGTAGATCGCGTGCCGCGCGACCAGAATTGCGCGAAAAACCAGCCGAAATTATTTGCCGAAAATGCAATAATATCGGACATTACGCGACCGAGTGTCGGTTCAGACCGCCATCGCCGTACCGATCGCAGGAATACCGTGACGCTTACTTGCGATCCAGGGACGTACCGCCTCCTACTCGAGGCCCCGCGTACGAACAACCGAGACAAATCGTAGTCAGGGACGCGCCCAAATTTTGTCGCTATTGCAAGACCCCGGGGCACGAAATAGGCGAGTGCCGCAAAAGACAGTACAACAACGCGGTAAACAAAAATTCGGGAAACGACAATGGCCTCCGCACCCGCCGCGAGACAGGTGGCGAGGCCGCGCACCAAGTCCGTCCTCTCGCCGCGAACAACTCCAACGCGGAAATCGACGAAACGCCGCGATAAATATAACCGGAAAAACTAGCACGCCAAACGTAATTCTAAAATCCGATCTTCTAATTTCACCAACTCGCTTCATGGTGGACACTGGGGCGGAAATAAATATTATAAAACGTTCGGCTCTAAAAGCATCCGCGCGAATCGATAAGTCCGAGATCGTAATAATAACAGGGGTAACCGATGGCAAAACCGCAACCCTAGGGACGGTGAATCTTGTCATTTTCGGTCGCGTCGTTCCTTTTAATGTGGTCGAGGATGATTTTCCCCTCAAACCAAGCGGGATCCTCGGCTCCGGGTTCTGTATGGACGCAGAAATCTCTTTTCCAAATAAAATAATCAAATGGAATGGTAAGAGAATTCCTTTCGAAGACGATATCGAAGCACTCGAGGAACCGTCACCGGAGTCGAAAATAAAGCCTCTCCTATCGCCGAAACGTAAACAAGCGCCGCGCACGGAATCTATTCCCCCTCCGCCGCCGCGCCCGCCGCGTAAATCATCGCCTCCGCTGAAACGCGATGCAACAACGAAATCGAAGCTTCGAACGCAAGACAAAGCAGCTTCTCCGAAGTCAGGAGACCGTATCTCCATTCCGCCGAGATCAAATATCGGTATCAAGGTCCGCGTAGTTAATTCGAATCTCGCGGAAGGTATAATTCCTCGTATCGATCTTGCGCCGGGCATATTTTTCGGAAACGCTCTCGTCAGAGTAATTCGGGGCAAAGCGGTAACTCGAATAATTAATTCATCCGACCGCGCCGTCGAAATCGCGTTACCAGAGATCATACTCGAGCCCGCGCAAATCATGACTCCCCTCCACGAGGAGGATAGTCCGTCGCTCTATCCGGTTTTTTCTAAATCTACTAAATCTAACGTATCCGCCGTACCGATCGGCTCATCCCAAAAAGGGAAAACTTCTATTTCTTTCTCGAGTCAGACACCATACTCGACAATCGAAACTCCTCCTTCGCGTTGCAAAATCGCGAATGTTCAACAGATCTCTTATGCTCAGGCGGTTAAAAATAATGTACAACAGGCGCCGTTAAAACAAACATCGAAATCCGCCAACCTTTCGAAATCTCGCTTAGATCGAATTCTTAGTCTCCTCCGTCTCGACCACCTCAACGCAGAGGAAAGAGAGCACGTCGTCCGTCTCGTTCAAAGCACGCAGGAGCTTTTTCACATTGAGGGGGATAAATTAGGGCATACGTCAGCAACCACGCACAAGATTCCAACCGTCGACGACCGCCCCGTCAATGTGAAACAATACCGTTTCCCACCAGCTCATAAGGAGGAGATTCGACGACAAGTCGACAAATTTTTACAAAATGGTGTCATCTCTCCGTCAAAATCACCATATAATTCGCCATTGTGGGTTGTTCCAAAGAAACCGGACTCCTTGGGCAACAAGCAATGGCGCGTCGTCATCGACTACCGCGCACTCAATGAGAAATCTGTCGCCGATGCCTATCCCCTCCCTTGCATTACCGAGATACTTGATCAGCTCGGGAGCGCGAAGTATTTTAGTACATTCGATCTCGCGAGCGGATTTCACCAGATCCCAATGGAGCCCGCCGATGCTCCCAAAACCGCTTTTTCGACGCCTCACGGGCATTATGAATTTAAAAGAATGCCATTCGGATTAAAAAATGCGCCAGCGACGTTCCAACGACTTATGGACAATGTCCTGTCCGGTCTCCAGGGGAACGAAATTTTCGTCTATTTGGACGACATTGTTATCTACGCTAGCTCTCTTCAAGAACATCGACTTAAATTCGATAAATTAACTCAACGGCTCAAAGAAGCTAATTTAGTATTGCAGCCGGATAAGTGCGAATTCTTGAGGAGAGAAGTAAGCTATTTGGGTCATATTATCAGTGAGCACGGTGTAAAACCTGACCCTGCGAAAATTAGCGCCGTCAAAAATTTTCCGCGCCCGCGCAACGCGAAACAGATCAAACAATTCCTCGGGCTCGCGGGATACTACAGGCGGTTCATCGCAAATTTTTCTAATATTGCTAAGCCACTTACAAATTTGTTAAAAAAAGACGCGCCCTTTGTATGGCGTAACGAGCAAGAGAATTCATTCGTCAAACTCCGAGATTGCCTATGCGAAGCGCCTATCTTGCAGTACCCCAACTTCAAACAACCATTCGTGATAACGACCGACGCGTCCGCCGAAGCTATTGGTGCTATCTTGAGTCAAGGACCAATAGGCCGCGACTTGCCAATCGCGTACACGTCGCGACTGTTAAACGCTGCGGAGAAAAACTACTCCACGATCGAGAAGGAGTGTCTGGCGATTGTCTACGCCGTCCATTACTTTCGTCCATACATATACGGTAATCAATTCAAACTCGTTACCGACCATCGACCGTTAGTGTGGATGAATTCGGTCAAGGACCCGTCAAGTAGACTCGTACGGTGGAGGCTTAAGTTAGCGGAATTTGACTACGAGATGGTCTATAAAAGTGGAAAAACGAACCTTAATGCGGACGCATTGTCGCGGAATCCCGCTCAAATTTTTCCGCTCTCGTACTCAGAAAACTCGGAGGACGACATCTTCGATGTGCCTCCGGAAACCCGTAAAAAGTATACCACACTAGCGCCTCCTCCTACTCCGGTAACATCAGAACCTGAATTACCGACTCCAGGCACGTCCTTCCGTACCAACACAGCACCACCTCCGCAAGTCGCCAGCGACAGCACCGACTTCTATACTCCTGCTCCAAATGAATTTTTCCGACGCGAACCTCTATTTAATTTCAGCCGTGACGCATTATCAACGCGACGAGACAATGTAGTTGTCTTCGTCACGCAATCTGGGCACCCCTATGACACGGGCGCCAAAGATCTAGCGAACGCTGAAAAATTCCTTCCAAACAAAAATCACGTTCTTACCAAAGCCAAAGTCATACAAATCGGAAACGAATTCCAAATCCAGCTTCCAATCATCGAACATTCCACCAGATCAATCAATTTCCAGACCGTAATAGAAACATTCAGATCCTTGTGCGACGTTGTAAACGAATTACAATTACAAACATTTAGTATCGCACAAACCTATCTAGACTCCGTATCCTGGTCCCGAATCCAGAAAATCCTTCAGGACCTGTTTTATGAAACAACTGTCCAGATTACGGTCTGCCAGGGCCTCATTAAAACCCCTTCGGTCGAAGAGCGACTGAAAATAATAAGAGAAAACCACGACTCCCCTGTGGGAGGTCACAAAGGGGTTAATAAAACTTATTCTCGCATCAGACAACAATACTTTTGGCCAAACATGAAAACACAAATACAAGAATATATTGGCAAATGTAAAAGTTGTCAGACAGAGAAACTGGTCCGGGTAAAGACCAGACAGCCTCTCACTTTAACCGACACCCCTGGCAGGGCATTCGATAAGATTTCAATGGACGTAATGGGTCCTCTTCCCGAAACTTCCGACGGTTATACAAGTATCCTCACGATCCAAGATCTCCTCACTAAATACTCAGTCGCAGTTCCTCTCAAAACCACCACCGCAGTAGACATTGCCGAAGCTTTAATAAAAGAATTCATTTGTAAATTCGGATGCCCGAAAGGCATACTCACGGACCAAGGTTCGAACTTTATAAACAGCTTGATTAAAGCCATAGCAATCAAATTCCGTATTAAGCAATACAAGTCCACTGCGTTCCATCCACAGACAAACGGGTCCGTTGAACGATCTCACCACGTCCTGGCCGAATATCTGAAGCATTACATAGAGTCGAGTAACGATTGGGTGAATTGGTTACCGTATGCAATGTTTTCATACAACACCAGTGTGCACGAGGGTACATTATACACCCCACACGAACTAGTGTTCGGCAGGATAGCTAGGACGCCGTCAGCCACTCCTTTTCAGGACAGCTCTGATAACGAAACTTATAGCGACTATCTTATACAACTTCAGGAGAAAATCTCGAAATCTCAGGATTTGGCTAAAGCCAATCTAGACAATGCGAAACGCCGTTCTAAATATTATTATGACCGAAATCTCAATGTCCAAAACTTCGAGGTAGGCCAATGGGTCTATCTTTTAAAAGAGCCGAACAAACATAAGTTCCAGGCACAGTATTCTGGACCGTACCGTATCCTCGAAATTTTGGGCAATTGTAATGTTAAGCTGAATGTAAAAGGGCGCCATAAAATTGTTCATACGAACAAAATCAAAATTTGTAAACGAATGCATAGTATGCAGAGTGTGGATGCTAGTGAAAGAAAAGTGCGAAAAACTGAAAATGAAGTCAGTGAGAGCAGTGACATTCAAACGAACGCTGAAAGTGAAAGCGACGAAAGTGCCTGCAATCCGAAGGAAGCCCGCAGTCACGGTCCAATCTCCAAACGTTATCGCCAGGATCAACCAGGCGAAAAACCTCAGATTCCGCAGCATCCAGCCGACAGGACCAAGAGAAGGATCCAGCATCCCGAAATCTACCCAACAGACAAGAGATCTCGGCATGGCCGAGATTCTTTTTCCAAGGGGGGTGGTGTAACGTCAGGCGTACCGCCTGCCACCCTCCGGCGTCCACCTCATCATCCCCAGCATCCGTATCCGGAGCCCCTGCACACGGGCCACCCGCCGACTCGCCGTCCCTACAGAAGGAGACAAAGGTACGAGAGGGAAGAGGGATGCAGCATGCCGCGCCCACGCGCGATCTCCACACACGAGGGGGAGGACTTCACCCCGTATTACGAGGGCGAGGAGCTCTCCGACACATACTGGGTCGAATCCCCAGCGATCACGAAGCCCTATACGTACTTCTCGTACATGTGGGATTAGAATAAGCACACTACTCACCTATGTACATACACACCAACACACACCTAGATTTAAGTAAATATATGTATATATTTTATTCATGCACGGTTATGTTCCGTGCACTCGCGCGCACACTCGACGCTCGCGGCTCACGCTTAACGCGGGCCGCGCCCCACTCCGAACGGCCGCCCCACCACGAGGGCCGAGCGGCCGCCCTACTCCGACCGTCCGCCCCACCGCGAGGGCCCAGCGACTCGCGCGCCGCGCGACCCGAGGAGGTCGCGGACGCGAGATCCGAGAGTCAGTTCGCATCTCATCTCCGAACCGAGGAGTTCTAATCCAGCATCCGAACGATGCACCTCCGATCCGAGCAATAGGCTCATTCGCAACGAGCAATTAGCTCTAATGCATTCGTCTCTATCCATACTCCCATAGCGGAGTCCATTCGATACCTTATACTATTTCTAATTCTCATTGTAATCGCTAGTCAGTAACTTAGAATTTAGTCAAGTGTATCTAGTATAGTGAAATCATAGAATATAGTTTATTTTTACCAGATTCAAAGTATCTTTATTCGAGTTCAAATACAATTCCTTAATTCTAATCCACGGGTACGCTCGCGATTATTCTAATTCTATATCTCATCTACGATAGTCTTGAGGCTCGACGACTAGAGCGAACCAGCGCTTAGTTGCTCCATCCTCACTTCTACCGTGTACAGAATATCTTGCGCCCAGGTCGATCCCGGTAAGCTAGAGCGAACCAACGCTTAGCCGTGCCGTATTCAACCGAAGTTCAAGTATTCTCGATGAGCCTTGCACCTCCGACAAAGCGTACACGACGCGCGGGGAGGAGAGAGTTCATTCGTCGTCTCGCTCGGGAATACGTGGGTGATGCACCAGAATATTCAATTTCCTACGTTCGAGTCCTGGTTCCTGTGAAGGAGGTTTCCTTCGCCGCACGACCCGTACGAGTCGCCAATCGTCAGGGCCAAACGCCGATACCTGCCAGCCGGAGTCAACCCGCCTGGACGCTTATTCCCGTAGACGTACCTCCGTTCCAGCCGTACGCCGCCGCCATCCCGGTTGCGGATCCAAGGCGTTCCAGGTACCTGGAAAGAGAAATCAGACAGCGGAATCAAGCCTTCGCAAGGTAAGTTTAATGTTAGTTACCGTTTTATCGAGTCCGAAACGCCAACGAACCCGGTCCGGACGCAATTCGCGTTATTTTCGGGAACGGTTACGACTTTGTGCCACCGTTGCGAGCGCAACCGCACCTCGGGACGTGACACGAAAGTTATTTTTGGTGACAGCGGTGGGATAGCCACGCGTTTCCTCCGGAAATTCCGCCGAAAGGAACCGCGAAACTAGATATGGCAACCCGGACTCCGACAAAAACGCGCCAGCAGACACAGCGAGCCGCCGCGATGGCCGATTCCGAACGCGAAAAACGCACTAGCAGAACGCTTGATTTCCAAGACGCTATCGCCGAGCCTCTTCCTAGTACCGCGCAACAAAATACTTCAGCGAAAAATACGAAAGCGACCGATCCGAGTAATGCCGCGTTGCTCCAGCAAATAGAAATTCTACGTCGTGAAATAGAATCTATTCGCAGAACGCCTGATTTAACGCGCGACGATACTGTTTCTCTAGATATTCCTCGGGGAAATCCGCTTTCCGGACATAATTCGAGCTCCGATTTTAATACAAATAGTTCGCAACACGACGAGCTATCACTTAAGCAGGCCCTCGAAGCCGTGCCGACATTCGATGGTCAGAACATTCCCATTCTTCAGTTTACCCGAGCGTGTAAACGCGCTTATGAGCTTATCCCTAATGGGTGCGAGCGAACTTTCACACGCCTGCTTAAGGGAAAACTCAAGGGTCGTGCCTACGCCGCGCTAGAAGACGAGCCATGTTACACAATACTCGAATTAACGGACGTTCTTCGCAGCACATTTTGCTCCGTAAAATCAGCTCATCATTATCGGGGTGAACTTGCAAATATATTCATGCGCGCGAACGAGCACATTCTAGATTACATCGGTCGAGTAAAAGATCTTAGAACCGCTATAATTGATTGCGAGAGGCTTGCTCGACGAGACACACCGGAATCGCTCGATGACGTAGACGCGCTCACATTACAATGTTTTAAAGACGGTCTCATTCCGGAAATTCGAATGCAAATGACGATAAATTCATTCGGCACATTGCGAGAAACGTTCGCTCGAGCGCGAGAACTTTACCAAATGCACGAACGTGATTGCAACCGACTAGGTAGATCGCGTGCCGCGCGACCAGAATTGCGCGAAAAACCAGCCGAAATTATTTGCCGAAAATGCAATAATATCGGACATTACGCGACCGAGTGTCGGTTCAGACCGCCATCGCCGTACCGATCGCAGGAATACCGTGACGCTTACTTGCGATCCAGGGACGTACCGCCTCCTACTCGAGGCCCCGCGTACGAACAACCGAGACAAATCGTAGTCAGGGACGCGCCCAAATTTTGTCGCTATTGCAAGACCCCGGGGCACGAAATAGGCGAGTGCCGCAAAAGACAGTACAACAACGCGGTAAACAAAAATTCGGGAAACGACAATGGCCTCCGCACCCGCCGCGAGACAGGTGGCGAGGCCGCGCACCAAGTCCGTCCTCTCGCCGCGAACAACTCCAACGCGGAAATCGACGAAACGCCGCGATAAATATAACCGGAAAAACTAGCACGCCAAACGTAATTCTAAAATCCGATCTTCTAATTTCACCAACTCGCTTCATGGTGGACACTGGGGCGGAAATAAATATTATAAAACGTTCGGCTCTAAAAGCATCCGCGCGAATCGATAAGTCCGAGATCGTAATAATAACAGGGGTAACCGATGGCAAAACCGCAACCCTAGGGACGGTGAATCTTGTCATTTTCGGTCGCGTCGTTCCTTTTAATGTGGTCGAGGATGATTTTCCCCTCAAACCAAGCGGGATCCTCGGCTCCGGGTTCTGTATGGACGCAGAAATCTCTTTTCCAAATAAAATAATCAAATGGAATGGTAAGAGAATTCCTTTCGAAGACGATATCGAAGCACTCGAGGAACCGTCACCGGAGTCGAAAATAAAGCCTCTCCTATCGCCGAAACGTAAACAAGCGCCGCGCACGGAATCTATTCCCCCTCCGCCGCCGCGCCCGCCGCGTAAATCATCGCCTCCGCTGAAACGCGATGCAACAACGAAATCGAAGCTTCGAACGCAAGACAAAGCAGCTTCTCCGAAGTCAGGAGACCGTATCTCCATTCCGCCGAGATCAAATATCGGTATCAAGGTCCGCGTAGTTAATTCGAATCTCGCGGAAGGTATAATTCCTCGTATCGATCTTGCGCCGGGCATATTTTTCGGAAACGCTCTCGTCAGAGTAATTCGGGGCAAAGCGGTAACTCGAATAATTAATTCATCCGACCGCGCCGTCGAAATCGCGTTACCAGAGATCATACTCGAGCCCGCGCAAATCATGACTCCCCTCCACGAGGAGGATAGTCCGTCGCTCTATCCGGTTTTTTCTAAATCTACTAAATCTAACGTATCCGCCGTACCGATCGGCTCATCCCAAAAAGGGAAAACTTCTATTTCTTTCTCGAGTCAGACACCATACTCGACAATCGAAACTCCTCCTTCGCGTTGCAAAATCGCGAATGTTCAACAGATCTCTTATGCTCAGGCGGTTAAAAATAATGTACAACAGGCGCCGTTAAAACAAACATCGAAATCCGCCAACCTTTCGAAATCTCGCTTAGATCGAATTCTTAGTCTCCTCCGTCTCGACCACCTCAACGCAGAGGAAAGAGAGCACGTCGTCCGTCTCGTTCAAAGCACGCAGGAGCTTTTTCACATTGAGGGGGATAAATTAGGGCATACGTCAGCAACCACGCACAAGATTCCAACCGTCGACGACCGCCCCGTCAATGTGAAACAATACCGTTTCCCACCAGCTCATAAGGAGGAGATTCGACGACAAGTCGACAAATTTTTACAAAATGGTGTCATCTCTCCGTCAAAATCACCATATAATTCGCCATTGTGGGTTGTTCCAAAGAAACCGGACTCCTTGGGCAACAAGCAATGGCGCGTCGTCATCGACTACCGCGCACTCAATGAGAAATCTGTCGCCGATGCCTATCCCCTCCCTTGCATTACCGAGATACTTGATCAGCTCGGGAGCGCGAAGTATTTTAGTACATTCGATCTCGCGAGCGGATTTCACCAGATCCCAATGGAGCCCGCCGATGCTCCCAAAACCGCTTTTTCGACGCCTCACGGGCATTATGAATTTAAAAGAATGCCATTCGGATTAAAAAATGCGCCAGCGACGTTCCAACGACTTATGGACAATGTCCTGTCCGGTCTCCAGGGGAACGAAATTTTCGTCTATTTGGACGACATTGTTATCTACGCTAGCTCTCTTCAAGAACATCGACTTAAATTCGATAAATTAACTCAACGGCTCAAAGAAGCTAATTTAGTATTGCAGCCGGATAAGTGCGAATTCTTGAGGAGAGAAGTAAGCTATTTGGGTCATATTATCAGTGAGCACGGTGTAAAACCTGACCCTGCGAAAATTAGCGCCGTCAAAAATTTTCCGCGCCCGCGCAACGCGAAACAGATCAAACAATTCCTCGGGCTCGCGGGATACTACAGGCGGTTCATCGCAAATTTTTCTAATATTGCTAAGCCACTTACAAATTTGTTAAAAAAAGACGCGCCCTTTGTATGGCGTAACGAGCAAGAGAATTCATTCGTCAAACTCCGAGATTGCCTATGCGAAGCGCCTATCTTGCAGTACCCCAACTTCAAACAACCATTCGTGATAACGACCGACGCGTCCGCCGAAGCTATTGGTGCTATCTTGAGTCAAGGACCAATAGGCCGCGACTTGCCAATCGCGTACACGTCGCGACTGTTAAACGCTGCGGAGAAAAACTACTCCACGATCGAGAAGGAGTGTCTGGCGATTGTCTACGCCGTCCATTACTTTCGTCCATACATATACGGTAATCAATTCAAACTCGTTACCGACCATCGACCGTTAGTGTGGATGAATTCGGTCAAGGACCCGTCAAGTAGACTCGTACGGTGGAGGCTTAAGTTAGCGGAATTTGACTACGAGATGGTCTATAAAAGTGGAAAAACGAACCTTAATGCGGACGCATTGTCGCGGAATCCCGCTCAAATTTTTCCGCTCTCGTACTCAGAAAACTCGGAGGACGACATCTTCGATGTGCCTCCGGAAACCCGTAAAAAGTATACCACACTAGCGCCTCCTCCTACTCCGGTAACATCAGAACCTGAATTACCGACTCCAGGCACGTCCTTCCGTACCAACACAGCACCACCTCCGCAAGTCGCCAGCGACAGCACCGACTTCTATACTCCTGCTCCAAATGAATTTTTCCGACGCGAACCTCTATTTAATTTCAGCCGTGACGCATTATCAACGCGACGAGACAATGTAGTTGTCTTCGTCACGCAATCTGGGCACCCCTATGACACGGGCGCCAAAGATCTAGCGAACGCTGAAAAATTCCTTCCAAACAAAAATCACGTTCTTACCAAAGCCAAAGTCATACAAATCGGAAACGAATTCCAAATCCAGCTTCCAATCATCGAACATTCCACCAGATCAATCAATTTCCAGACCGTAATAGAAACATTCAGATCCTTGTGCGACGTTGTAAACGAATTACAATTACAAACATTTAGTATCGCACAAACCTATCTAGACTCCGTATCCTGGTCCCGAATCCAGAAAATCCTTCAGGACCTGTTTTATGAAACAACTGTCCAGATTACGGTCTGCCAGGGCCTCATTAAAACCCCTTCGGTCGAAGAGCGACTGAAAATAATAAGAGAAAACCACGACTCCCCTGTGGGAGGTCACAAAGGGGTTAATAAAACTTATTCTCGCATCAGACAACAATACTTTTGGCCAAACATGAAAACACAAATACAAGAATATATTGGCAAATGTAAAAGTTGTCAGACAGAGAAACTGGTCCGGGTAAAGACCAGACAGCCTCTCACTTTAACCGACACCCCTGGCAGGGCATTCGATAAGATTTCAATGGACGTAATGGGTCCTCTTCCCGAAACTTCCGACGGTTATACAAGTATCCTCACGATCCAAGATCTCCTCACTAAATACTCAGTCGCAGTTCCTCTCAAAACCACCACCGCAGTAGACATTGCCGAAGCTTTAATAAAAGAATTCATTTGTAAATTCGGATGCCCGAAAGGCATACTCACGGACCAAGGTTCGAACTTTATAAACAGCTTGATTAAAGCCATAGCAATCAAATTCCGTATTAAGCAATACAAGTCCACTGCGTTCCATCCACAGACAAACGGGTCCGTTGAACGATCTCACCACGTCCTGGCCGAATATCTGAAGCATTACATAGAGTCGAGTAACGATTGGGTGAATTGGTTACCGTATGCAATGTTTTCATACAACACCAGTGTGCACGAGGGTACATTATACACCCCACACGAACTAGTGTTCGGCAGGATAGCTAGGACGCCGTCAGCCACTCCTTTTCAGAACAGCTCTGATAACGAAACTTATAGCGACTATCTTATACAACTTCAGGAGAAAATCTCGAAATCTCAGGATTTGGCTAAAGCCAATCTAGACAATGCGAAACGCCGTTCTAAATATTATTATGACCGAAATCTCAATGTCCAAAACTTCGAGGTAGGCCAATGGGTCTATCTTTTAAAAGAGCCGAACAAACATAAGTTCCAGGCACAGTATTCTGGACCGTACCGTATCCTCGAAATTTTGGGCAATTGTAATGTTAAGCTGAATGTAAAAGGGCGCCATAAAATTGTTCATACGAACAAAATCAAAATTTGTAAACGAATGCATAGTATGCAGAGTGTGGATGCTAGTGAAAGAAAAGTGCGAAAAACTGAAAATGAAGTCAGTGAGAGCAGTGACATTCAAACGAACGCTGAAAGTGAAAGCGACGAAAGTGCCTGCAATCCGAAGGAAGCCCGCAGTCACGGTCCAATCTCCAAACGTTATCGCCAGGATCAACCAGGCGAAAAACCTCAGATTCCGCAGCATCCAGCCGACAGGACCAAGAGAAGGATCCAGCATCCCGAAATCTACCCAACAGACAAGAGATCTCGGCATGGCCGAGATTCTTTTTCCAAGGGGGGTGGTGTAACGTCAGGCGTACCGCCTGCCACCCTCCGGCGTCCACCTCATCATCCCCAGCATCCGTATCCGGAGCCCCTGCACACGGGCCACCCGCCGACTCGCCGTCCCTACAGAAGGAGACAAAGGTACGAGAGGGAAGAGGGATGCAGCATGCCGCGCCCACGCGCGATCTCCACACACGAGGGGGAGGACTTCACCCCGTATTACGAGGGCGAGGAGCTCTCCGACACATACTGGGTCGAATCCCCAGCGATCACGAAGCCCTATACGTACTTCTCGTACATGTGGGATTAGAATAAGCACACTACTCATATATGTACATACACACCAACACACACCTAGATTTAAGTAAATATATGTATATATTTTATTCATGCACGGTTATGTTCCGTGCACTCGCGCGCACACTCGACGCTCGCGGCTCACGCTTAACGCGGGCCGCGCCCCACTCCGAACGGCCGCCCCACCACGAGGGCCGAGCGGCCGCCCTACTCCGACCGTCCGCCCCACCGCGAGGGCCCAGCGACTCGCGCGCCGCGCGACCCGAGGAGGTCGCGGACGCGAGATCCGAGAGTCAGTTCGCATCTCATCTCCGAACCGAGGAGTTCTAATCCAGCATCCGAACGATGCACCTCCGATCCGAGCAATAGGCTCATTCGCAACGAGCAATTAGCTCTAATGCATTCGTCTCTATCCATACTCCCATAGCGGAGTCCATTCGATACCTTATACTATTTCTAATTCTCATTGTAATCGCTAGTCAGTAACTTAGAATTTAGTCAAGTGTATCTAGTATAGTGAAATCATAGAATATAGTTTATTTTTACCAGATTCAAAGTATCTTTATTCGAGTTCAAATACAATTCCTTAATTCTAATCCACGGGTACGCTCGCGATTATTCTAATTCTATATCTCATCTACGATAGTCTTGAGGCTCGACGACTAGAGCGAACCAGCGCTTAGTTGCTCCATCCTCACTTCTACCGTGTACAGAATATCTTGCGCCCAGGTCGATCCCGGTAAGCTAGAGCGAACCAACGCTTAGCCGTGCCGTATTCAACCGAAGTTCAAGTATTCTCGATGAGCCTTGCACCTCCGACAAAGCGTACACGACGCGCGGGGAGGAGAGAGTTCATTCGTCGTCTCGCTCGGGAATACGTGGGTGATGCACCAGAATATTCAATTTCCTACGTTCGAGTCCTGGTTCCTGTGAAGGAGGTTTCCTTCGCCGCACGACCCGTACGAGTCGCCAATCGTCAGGGCCAAACGCCGATACCTGCCAGCCGGAGTCAACCCGCCTGGACGCTTATTCCCGTAGACGTACCTCCGTTCCAGCCGTACGCCGCCGCCATCCCGGTTGCGGATCCAAGGCGTTCCAGGTACCTGGAAAGAGAAATCAGACAGCGGAATCAAGCCTTCGCAAGGTAAGTTTAATGTTAGTTACCGTTTTATCGAGTCCGAAACGCCAACGAACCCGGTCCGGACGCAATTCGCGTTATTTTCGGGAACGGTTACGACTTTGTGCCACCGTTGCGAGCGCAACCGCACCTCGGGACGTGACATAAGGAAATAGCGTTTGCAGATGTCTACGTATCGTAGCAATAGAGTTCTAATGGTTCATAAAACGCGATATCGCATTTCACATCTATGTTTCATGATAAGATATAACATCCATTGCGAAGTGTCATGTAAACCTCGTATTTACTTCAAATGAATGTAAATGCTACACTTCCTTTCAAGGAAATAGCGTTTGCAGATGTCTACGTATCGTAGCAATAGAGTTCTAATGCTTCTTGAAACGCGATATCGCATCTCTTTTCTGAGTTTCATGATAAGATATAACATTCATTGCGAAGTGTTATGTAAACCTCGTATTCACTTCAAAAGAGTGTAAATGCGACACTTCCTTTCAAGGAAATAGCGATTGCAGTTGTCTACGTATCGTAGCAATAGAGTTCTAAAGCTTCTTGAAACGCGATATCGCATCTCTTTCCTGAGTTTCATGATAAGATATAATATTCACTGCGAAGTGTCATGTAAACCTCGTATTCACTTCAAAAGAGTGTAAATGCGACACTTCCCTGCAAGGAAATAGCGTTTGCAGATGTGTACGTATCGTAGCAATAGACTTCTAATGCTTCTTAAAACGCGATATCGCATTTAACTTCTATGTTTCATGATAAGATATAACATTCATTGCGAAGTGTCACGTAAACCTCGTATTTACTTCGAATGAATGTAAATGCGACACTTCCTTTCAAGGAAATAACGTTTGCAGATGTCTACGTATCGTAGCAATAGAGTTCTAATGCTTCTTGAAACGCGATATCGCATCTCTTTTCTGAGTTTCATGATAAGATATAACATTCATTGCGAAGTGTTATGTAAACCTCGTATTCACTTCAAAAGAGTGTAAATGCGACACTTCCTTTCAAGGAAATAGCGATTGCAGTTGTCTACGTATCGTAGCAATAGAGTTCTAAAGCTTCTTGAAACGCGATATCGCATCTCTTTCCTGAGTTTCATGATAAGATATAATATTCATTGCGAAGTGTCATGTAAACCTCGTATTCACTTCAAAAGAGTGTAAATGCGACACTTCCCTGCAAGGAAATGGCGTTTGCAGATGTCTACGTATCGTAGCAATAGAGTTCTAATTCTTCTTAAAACGCGATATCGCATTTGATTTCTATGTTTCATGATAAGATATAACATTCATTGCGAAGTGTCATGTAAACCTCGTATTCACTTCAAAAGAGTGTAAATGCGACAGTTCCTTGCAAGGAAATAGCGTTTGCAGATGTCTACGTATCGAAGCAATAGAGTTCTAATTCTTCTTAAAACGCGATATCGCATTTCATTTCTATGTTTCATGATAAGATATAACATTCATTGCGAAGTGTCATGTAAACCTCGTATTCACTTCAAAAGAGTGTAAATGCGACAGTTCCTTGCAAGGAAATAGCGTTTGCAGATGTCTACGTATCGAAGCAATAGAGTTCTAATTCTTCTTAAAACGCGATATCGCATTTCACATCTATGTTTCATGATAAGATATAACATTCATTGCGAAGTGTCATGTAAACCTCGTATTTACTTCAAACGAATGTAGATGCGACACTTCCTTTCAAGGAAATAGCGTTTACAGATGTCTACGTATCGTAGCAATAGAGTTGTAATGCTTCTTAAAACGCGATATCGCATTTCACTTCTATGTTTCATGATAAGATATAACATTCATTGCGAAGTGTCATGTAAACCTCGTATTCACTTCAAAAGAGTGTAAATGCGACCCTTCCTTGCAAGGAAATAGCGTTTGCAGATGTCTACGTATCGCAGCAATAGAGTTCTAATGCTTCATAAAACGCGATATCGCATTTCACATCTATGTTTCATGATAAGATATAACATTCATTGCGACGTGTCATGTAAACCTCGTATTTAGTTCAAATGAATGTAAATGCGACACTTCCTTTCAAGGAAATAGCGTTTACAGATGTCTACGTATCGTAGCAATAGAGTTCTAATGCTTCTTAAAACGCGATATCGCACCTCATTTCTATGTTTCATAATAAGATATAATACTCATTGCGAAGTGTCATGTAAACCTCGTATTTACTACAAAAGAGTGTAAATGCGACAGTTCCTTGCAAGGAAATAGCGTTTGCAGATGTCTACGTATCGAAGCAATAGAGTTCTAATTCTTCTTAAAACGCGATATCGCATTTCACATCTATGTTTCATGATAAGATATAACATTCATTGCGAAGTGTCATGTAAACCTCGTATTCACTTCAAAAGTGTGTAAATGCGACAGTTCCTTGCAAGGAAATAGCGTTTGCAGATGTCTACGTATCGAAGCAATAGAGTTCTAATGCTTCTTAAAACGCGATATCGCATTTAACTTCTATGTTTCATGATAAGATGTAACATTCATTGCGAAGTGTCACGTAAACCTCGTATTTACTTCGAATGAATGTAAATGCGACACTTCCTTTCAAGGAAATAGCGCTTACAGATTTCTACGTATCGTAGCAATAGAGTTCTAATGCTTCTTAAAACGCTATATCGCATTTCACTTCTATGTTTCATGATAAGATATAACATTCATTGCGAAGTGTCATGTAAACCTCGTATTCACTTCAAAAGAGTGTAAATGCGACACTTCCTTGCAAGGAAATAGCGTTTGCAGATGTCTACGTATCGTAGCAATAGAGTTCTAATGCTTCATAAAACGCGATATCGAATTTCACATCTATGTTTCATGATAAGATATAACATTCATTGCGAAGTGTCATGTAAACCTCGTATTTACTTCAAATGAATGTAAATGCGACACTTCCTTTCAAGGAAATAGCGTTTGCAGATGTCTACGTATCGTAGCAATAGAGTTCTAATGCTTCTTGAAACGCGATATCGCATCTCTTTCCTGAGTTACATGATAAGATATAACATTCATTGCGAAGTGTTATGTAAACCTCGTATTCACTTCAAAAGAGTGTAAATGCGACACTTCCTTGCAAGGAAATAACGTTTGCAGATGTCTACGTATCGTAGCAATAGAGTCCTAATGCTTCATAAAACGCGATATCGCATTTCACTTCTATGTTTCACGATAAGATATAACATTCATTGCGAAGTGTCATGTAAACCTCGTATTCACTTCAAAAGAGTGTAAATGCGACAGTTCCTTGCAAGGAAATGGCGTTTGCAGATATCTACGTATCGTAGCAATAGAGTTCTAATTCTTCTTAAAACGCGATATCGCATTTCATTTCTATGTTTCATGATAAGATATAACATTCATTGCGAAGTGTCATGTAATCCTCGTATTCACTTCAAAAGAGTGTAAATGCGACAGTTCCTTTCAAGGAAATAGCGTTTACAGATGTCTACGTATCGTAGCAATAGAGTTCTAATGCTTCTTAAAACGCGATATCGCATTTCACTTCTATGTTTCATGATAAGATATAACATTCATTGCGAAGTGTCATGTAAACCTCGTATTCACTTCAAAAGGGTGTAAATGCGACACTTCCTTGCAAGGAAATAGCGTTTGCAGATGTCTACGTATCGCAGCAATAGAGTTCTAATGCTTCATAAAACGCGATATCGCATTTCACATCTATGTTTCATGTTAAGATATAACATTCATTGCGAACGTGTCATGTAAACCTCGTATTTAGTTCAAATGAATGTAAATGCGACACCTTCCTTTCAAGGAAATAGCGTTTACAGATGTCTACGTATCGTAGCAATAGAGTTCTAATGCTTCTTAAAACGCGATATCGCACCTCATTTCTATGTTTCATAATAAGATATAATACTCATTGCGAAGTGTCATGTAAACCTCGTATTCACTTCAAAAGAGTGTAAATGCGACACTTCCTTGCAAGGAAATAGCGTTTGCAGATGTCTACGTATCGTAGCAATAGAGTTCTAATGCTTCTTGAAACGCGATATCGCATCTCTTTCCTGAGTTTCATGATAAGATATAACATTCATTGCGAAGTGTCATGTAAACCTCGTATTAACTTCAAATGAATGTAAATGCGACACTTCCTTTCAAGGAAATAGCGTTTGCAGATGTCTACGTATCGTAGCAATAGAGTTCTAATGCTTCTTGAAACGCGATATCGCATCTCTTTCCTGAGTTTCATTATAAGATATAACATTCATTGCGAAGTGTCATGTAAACCTCGTATTCACTTCAAAAGAGTGTGAATGCGACACTTCCTTGCAAGGAAATAGCGTTTGCAGATGTCTACGTATCGTAGCAATAGAGTTCTAATGCTTCATAAAACGCGATATCGCATTTCACATCTATGTTTCACGATAAGATATAACATTCATTGCGAAGTGTCATGTAAACCTCGTATTTACTTCGAATGAATGTAAATGCGACACTTCCTTTCAAGGAAATAGCGCTTATAGATGTCTACGTATCGTAGCAATAGAGTTCCAATCCTTCTTGAAACGCGATATCGCATCCCTTCTCTGAGTTTCATGATAAGATATAATATTCATTGCGAAGTGTCATGTAAACCTCGTATTCACTTCAAAAGAGTGTAAATGCGACTGATCCTTGCAAGGAAATAGCGTTTGCAGATGTCTACGTATCGTAGCAACAGGGTTCTAATGCTTCTTAAAACGCGATATCGCATTTCACTTCTATGTTTCATGATAAGATATAACATTCATTGCGAAGTGTCATGTAAACCTCGTATTCACTTCAAAAGAGTGTAAATGCGACAGTTCCTTGCAAGGAAATAGCGTTTGCAGATGTCTACGTATCGTAGCAATAGAGTTCTAATGCTTCATAAAACGCGATATCGAATTTCACATTTATGTTTCATGATAAGATATAACATTCATTGCGAAGTGTCATGTAAACCTCGAATTTACTTGAAATGAATGTAAATGCGACACTTCCTTTCAAGGAAATAGCGTTTACAGATGTCTACGTATCGTAGCAATAGAGTTCTAATGCTTCTTAAAACGCGATATCGCACCTCATTTCTATGTTTCATAATAAGATATAATACTCATTGCGAAGTGTCATGTAAACCTCGTATTCACTTCAAAAGAGTGTAAATGCGACAGTTCCTTGCAAGGAAATAGCGTTTGCAGATGTCTACGTATCGTAGCAATAGAGTTCTAATGCTTCTTAAAACGCGATATCGCATTTCACATCTATGTTTCATGATAAGATATAACATTCATTGCGAAGTGTCATGTAAACCTCGTATCTACTTCAAATGAATGTAAATGCGACACTTCCTTTCAAGGAAATAGCGTTTGCAGATGTCTACGTATCGTAGCAATAGAGTTCTAATGCTTCTTGAAACGCGATATCGCATCTCTTTCCTGAGTTACATGATAAGATATAACATTCATTGCGAAGCGTTATGTAAACCTCGTATTCACTTCAAAAGAGTGTAAATGCGACACTTCCTTGCAAGGAAATAGCGTTTGCAGATGTCTACGTATCGTAGCAATAGAGTCCTAATGCTTCATAAAACGCGATATCGCATTTCACTTCTATGTTTCATGATAAGATATAACATTCATTGCGAAGTGTCACGTAAACCTCGTATTTACTTCGAATGAATGTAAATGCGACACTTCCTTTCAAGGAAATAGCGCTTACAGATTTCTACGTATCGTAGCAATAGAGTTCTAATGCTTCTTAAAACGCTATATCGCATTTCACTTCTATGTTTCATGATAAGATATAACATTCATTGCGAAGTGTCATGTAAACCTCGTATTCACTTCAAAAGAGTGTAAATGCGACACTTCCTTGCAAGGAAATAGCGTTTGCAGATGTCTACGTATCGTAGCAATAGAGTTCTAATGCTTCATAAAACGCGATATCGAATTTCACATCTATGTTTCATGATAAGATATAACATTCATTGCGAAGTGTCATGTAAACCTCGTATTTACTTCAAATGAATGTAAATGCGACACTTCCTTTCAAGGAAATAGCGTTTGCAGATGTCTACGTATCGTAGCAATAGAGTTCTAATGCTTCTTGAAACGCGATATCGCATCTCTTTCCTGAGTTACATGATAAGATATAACATTCATTGCGAAGTGTTATGTAAACCTCGTATTCACTTCAAAAGAGTGTAAATGCGACACTTCCTTGCAAGGAAATAACGTTTGCAGATGTCTACGTATCGTAGCAATAGAGTCCTAATGCTTCATAAAACGCGATATCGCATTTCACTTCTATGTTTCACGATAAGATATAACATTCATTGCGAAGTGTCATGTAAACCTCGTATTCACTTCAAAAGAGTGTAAATGCGACAGTTCCTTGCAAGGAAATGGCGTTTGCAGATATCTACGTATCGTAGCAATAGAGTTCTAATTCTTCTTAAAACGCGATATCGCATTTCATTTCTATGTTTCATGATAAGATATAACATTCATTGCGAAGTGTCATGTAATCCTCGTATTCACTTCAAAAGAGTGTAAATGCGACAGTTCCTTTCAAGGAAATAGCGTTTACAGATGTCTACGTATCGTAGCAATAGAGTTCTAATGCTTCTTAAAACGCGATATCGCATTTCACTTCTATGTTTCATGATAAGATATAACATTCATTGCGAAGTGTCATGTAAACCTCGTATTCACTTCAAAAGGGTGTAAATGCGACACTTCCTTGCAAGGAAATAGCGTTTGCAGATGTCTACGTATCGCAGCAATAGAGTTCTAATGCTTCATAAAACGCGATATCGCATTTCACATCTATGTTTCATGTTAAGATATAACATTCATTGCGACGTGTCATGTAAACCTCGTATTTAGTTCAAATGAATGTAAATGCGACACTTCCTTTCAAGGAAATAGCGTTTACAGATGTCTACGTATCGTAGCAATAGAGTTCTAATGCTTCTTAAAACGCGATATCGCACCTCATTTCTATGTTTCATAATAAGATATAATACTCATTGCGAAGTGTCATGTAAACCTCGTATTCACTTCAAAAGAGTGTAAATGCGACACTTCCTTGCAAGGAAATAGCGTTTGCAGATGTCTACGTATCGTAGCAATAGAGTTCTAATGCTCCTTGAAACGCGATATCGCATCTCTTTCCTGAGTTTCATGATAAGATATAACATTCATTGCGAAGTGTCATGTAAACCTCGTATTAACTTCAAATGAATGTAAATGCGACACTTCCTTTCAAGGAAATAGCGTTTGCAGATGTCTACGTATCGTAGCAATAGAGTTCTAATGCTTCTTGAAACGCGATATCGCATCTCTTTCCTGAGTTTCATGATAAGATATAACATTCATTGCGAAGTGTCATGTAAACCTCGTATTCACTTCAAAAGAGTGTGAATGCGACACTTCCTTGCAAGGAAATAGCGTTTGCAGATGTCTACGTATCGTAGCAATAGAGTTCTAATGCTTCATAAAACGCGATATCGCATTTCACATCTATGTTTCACGATAAGATATAACATTCATTGCGAAGTGTCATGTAAACCTCGTATTTACTTCGAATGAATGTAAATGCGACACTTCCTTTCAAGGAAATAGCGCTTATAGATGTCTACGTATCGTAGCAATAGAGTTCCAATCCTTCTTGAAACGCGATATCGCATCCCTTCTCTGAGTTTCATGATAAGATATAATATTCATTGCGAAGTGTCATGTAAACCTCGTATTCACTTCAAAAGAGTGTAAATGCGACTGATCCTTGCAAGGAAATAGCGTTTGCAGATGTCTACGTATCGTAGCAACAGGGTTCTAATGCTTCTTAAAACGCGATATCGCATTTCACTTCTATGTTTCATGATAAGATATAACATTCATTGCGAAGTGTCATGTAAACCTCGTATTCACTTCAAAAGAGTGTAAATGCGACAGTTCCTTGCAAGGAAATAGCGTTTGCAGATGTCTACGTATCGTAGCAATAGAGTTCTAATGCTTCATAAAACGCGATATCGAATTTCACATTTATGTTTCATGATAAGATATAACATTCATTGCGAAGTGTCATGTAAACCTCGAATTTACTTGAAATGAATGTAAATGCGACACTTCCTTTCAAGGAAATAGCGTTTACAGATGTCTACGTATCGTAGCAATAGAGTTCTAATGCTTCTTAAAACGCGATATCGCACCTCATTTCTATGTTTCATAATAAGATATAATACTCATTGCGAAGTGTCATGTAAACCTCGTATTCACTTCAAAAGAGTGTAAATGCGACAGTTCCTTGCAAGGAAATAGCGTTTGCAGATGTCTACGTATCGTAGCAATAGAGTTCTAATGCTTCTTAAAACGCGATATCGCATTTCACATCTATGTTTCATGATAAGATATAACATTCATTGCGAAGTGTCATGTAAACCTCGTATCTACTTCAAATGAATGTAAATGCGACACTTCCTTTCAAGGAAATAGCGTTTGCAGATGTCTACGTATCGTAGCAATAGAGTTCTAATGCTTCTTGAAACGCGATATCGCATCTCTTTCCTGAGTTACATGATAAGATATAACATTCATTGCGAAGCGTTATGTAAACCTCGTATTCACTTCAAAAGAGTGTAAATGCGACACTTCCTTGCAAGGAAATAGCGTTTGCAGATGTCTACGTATCGTAGCAATAGAGTCCTAATGCTTCATAAAACGCGATATCGCATTTCACTTCTATGTTTCATGATAAGATATAACATTCATTGCGAAGTGTCATGTAAACCTCGAATTTACTTCGAATGAATGTAAATGCGACACTTCCTTTCAAGGAAATAGCGTTTACAGATGTCTACGTATCGTAGCAATAGAGTTCTAATGCTTCTTAAAACGCGATATCGCACCTCATTTCTATGTTTCATAATAAGATATAATACTCATTGCGAAGTGTCATGTAAACCTCGTATTCACTTCAAAAGAGTGTAAATGCGACAGTTCCTTGCAAGGAAATAGCGTTTGCAGACGTATACGTATCGTAGCAATAGAGTTCTAATGCTTCATAAAACGCGATATCGCATTTCACATCTATGTTTCACGATAAGATATAACATTCATTGCGAAGTGTCATGTGAACCTCGTATTTACTTCAAATGAATGTAGATGCGACACTTCCTTTCAAGGAAATAGCGTTTACAGATGTCTACGTATCGTAGCAATAGAGTTCTAATGCTTCGTAAAACGCGATATCGCATTTCACTTCTATGTTTCATGATAAGATATAACATTCATTCCGAAGTGTCATGTAAACCTCGTATTCACTTCAAAAGAGAGTAAATGCGACACTTCCTTGCAAGGAAATAGCGTTTGCAGATGTCTACGTATCGCAGCAATAGAGTTCTCATGCTTCATAAAACGCGATATCGCATTTCACGTCTATGTTTCATGATAAGATATAACATTCATTGCGAAGTGTCATGTAAACCTCGTATTTACTTCAAATGAATGTAAATGCGACACTTCCTTTCAAGGAAATAGCGTTTACAGATGTCTACGTATCGTAGCAATAGAGTTCTAATGCTTCTTAAAACGCGATATCGCACCTCATTTCTATGTTTCATAATAAGATATAATACTCATTGCGAAGTGTCATGTAAACCTCGTATTTACTACAAAAGAGTGTAAATGCGACAGTTCC